>NC_043762.1:19368924-19610227 GCF_902148845.1 Salarias fasciatus
AGTACAGATATAGAAAATAAGATACAGAATTACGTTTACATTCTTTATCTGTAACCTCTGAAGTTTAATGGTTCTGATTACTTATTGAAGGAGAATCAACGTTTCAAAAACAGTAGTAAATTATCTGTGAACACCAGATGTTTGTGTGCAATGAGATTCTAATTCTCTCTCTTTTTTTTTTTAACTTTGAAGCTTCTGTTCCTCATGACGTTGGACCTCATAAGACTCTGTTCAAGCTATTGTAGCTCATGTGTCACTTTGTTTTAAAACAATGTCTAAACCCTTTGGTCCTCTGCCACACTTTCCATGACTTCACACAACTTTTATTAGCATGGTAGCAATGTTTATTTTGATGGCGCCTTTCACTTCATCATACTTGCTTAGTAGAGTTTTAATAGACGGGACATTAAAGATGCTTAAGGCTGCCGATGAGTTTATACCTTTAAAAATGCAGAGTTGCTGTACATTTACATGCTTAAAGTTCCAATGTTGTTTCCACAAAACATTCAGTACATCGCCTTGACCAAGTGTTAAGTGATTTGAGATTGCATTGCTTGCATTTATTGACATAAAATTAATTGACTCTCTCAGATTTTGAGACAGGTGGCTGATTGTCTTTTCTTGGACAAATCCTCACTGCAAACTGCTGACTTCGTATCTGTGTGAGTGGACAGCCAAGTGTTGGATATAAAGGAGCAATCTGTCCTTTTCTATTTCTTATCAGAGTAATTAAACGCTGACGTCTCACATGGGTTGGGTTTAAATAGATGTATGTTGGACTTCCATATGTACCAAATGTATTAAATGAATAATCAGTTTCATTAGTGGATTCAATCCAAATGCCCATTGTAGGTAAGGGATGTCTTTTAAGATCCAGCCCAGGATTCTGTCGTCCTGCCAAGTTTCTGAGGGTCTTTGTGGAGGGATCAATATCCCGGCTGTATGTGGTGATGAGTCACAGGAAGCTGATGACTACCTCGCTGTCCCACTTTCACAGGAGCTGCGCTGAAATGAAAAGACAAAAGTGTAGTTTAATAAAAATAAAAAAAAAAATAAAGTTGTGTGGGGCTGATTGTTATTTTTAGATTTAAACAAAGCTCTCTGCCCAGTACAGTCCTCCTGCAGTGTGGCTCACCAACTCAAACAGGAGCAACTTCTGTCTGATTTTAGAGTTCCTGTCTGAAAGAATGATACAGTTTCACATTGGGGATATTTCCAAACAAATTCATAAGTTTGAGCTGTTGAGCCTATTGTCCTCCACAGACATGGTCCTGTATCTAAAGGTTCATATGCTTCAGTTTCAGGTCTCTCAGAATAGCAGCGCATTTGCTTTTTTTTTCATGCTGTTTCCTTGTTGATAAATGCATATTGTACTTGGCGTGTCTTGCAGCGAATCCTCTTATGCCACTGATAAGATATAGCCTAAAGACCCAGCTCGGAAGGCTGTAATTAATGTTACTGTAAGGCAGAGATGGAGGGAAATGACGCGGAGATGGAGGGGGCCGGACGGCGTTTCATGTAACAGTGACGTGTCCTCACTCTGTCACTGTCCTGTGCATTAGTATTTTTAACTGAATCCGTCCGCTTCAAACCTCCTGCACAGTAATTACATGTTAGACATCCGACTGGCACAATAAGCTGCTCTGGCTGCGTTCAGGGGCTGAAGATAGTTTGGGAAACGACTTGAGAAAGCTGGAGCAGTGTGGAAGCTATTTTGATTCTGAGGAATGTTTTCCGTGGCTGACTGTGTTGTGTACAAACTTCTTTTCTCCAGGCTTTGTGTTTCCCCGTGTCAAACGCCGGACTGAGGTCTGCGAGTGGCACAATGTGGAGATGCCAACAGACATGACATAATGCCGTGTGCGTTTCACCGGGCTTCAGTTGCAAAGGCATTCAGGAGGGGTGAGCGCGGGGGGGGGGACTAATGGGTGGAGAGGAATGCGGCCTTGTATAGGCTCTGTGGGGTCTGAGGGCCTCCCACCTCCCTCTCCTCCTCTCTGCATGTCCAGGCTGCTTCAGTCACTCACCTGCCAGCTGAAACGTGGGAGGGAAACGTAGGCCGCCGTTCAAAATGGAGGCTCCTGGGCCAATCAGGTGTTGAGAGCCACAAAAGCATAAAAAAAAAAAGTGGAAGGAGGAGCATGCAGCTTCTAACTTGTCACTATTAATAAAAGCTCAGTGTCTGATTTAGGCGCTGCTCCATAGTACTGGAATGAAAGGCGATTTGCAATCGGAGCAGAGCATGCCCTGGACTGTCACCGAGTGTGACTGATGCAGACGCCCGGCCAGCCACGTTATTTTCTGATCAGTGGTTCTGCCAGTGCGACTCAACGAAACCAGCGCTAATGCCGTTTAATCACATTGTCATTGTGATTCAGCGTAGCTCTCACTACCGCAGTCGCTCCGTAAAACTGCGATGAACACATAACAGCGTTTTCACAGTTATTAAAGCTGCATCCTCGGCATTGAAATATCAAACTCTTAAGTGCTTCTGAGCTCCAGCCGGCAACATTGTTTTTTTTGTGACACAATATCAATTTGCATATTCACTTGTTCACCCTCCAATTCTTCCACCCCCTCTTGTTATTTCAACAGCGTCCCAGTCAAACAGCAGCATAAAGAAGCAGAGGAGCCGGAGCATCTTCAGCACATTCTTCTGCTGCTTCCGCAACTACAATGTGGAGCCGCCAGCCGCCAACACAAACACCAGCTCCATCCCCCCACCTGTTGAGGAGAACGGATCGCCTCCCAAGGTGAGCTGCTGCTCATTTCAACACGTTAACCGTCTGAGATATTAGTCTGCTGGTTTTCATCTTTTGTAAACTGTCTGTTTGCGTGAATAGTATTTTATCTTTGTGGACCCGTTGTTTCCCCTTTGGTTTTTTTGGTTTTTTGGGGTTTTTTTTTTTTTTTTTTTTTTTTAGTTCTCTGTTCTTCCCTTCACCCTTGTTTGTGTGTGCGTATTTGTCTCTCTTGTGTTTTAGTGTGACCAGGTCGAGGTCATCCCTGTCCCTAGTGTATGTATCGCCTTTTTTCTTTTCCTTTGCATGCAGGCTGAGTGGGATGGTGCTGGCACATCTTGTCTGTGTGGGTTCCAGCGCTCCTCAGAGAGCTGTAGCTCTGCTGCTGTGCTGCGGCTCATTTTCAGCCCGTCGTAGCGCTGCCAGTGTGGAAGGTGCATGTGCACCACTGGGTTTAATTGATGTCTCAGTGCTTGATCTGCCTGATTGACACTTGGTGGTTTGTATGCCCTCTAAGATACTGTGACACTAACGGGGGATAACTCCTATCTGTTGCTTTGGGAGCTTCTCTGCAAAAAGTAAACCGATTGCTTTTTGCTGCTCATCATCGCAGTGGATTAATTCTGAGAGTGAAGTAAACACAGTACAAGTCTGTGGGTTTGCATTACCGCTAGGAGCTCTAACTAATTGATCCAAATTGCTTAGAATACTTGAAGAAGATCTGACTCTCATGGGCCTGCACAATAACAATGTCAAATTAGTTGCTCAACTCTACCATCCATTGTGTTTAGTAGTCGAACTGGCATTTTCTCACTCATGAAGGGGTTTATAACGGCACTGCTCTGTGGCAGCAGGAGCTGATCATTGCATGGCTTTTGTCTCAATGAATTTATCAGTTTTATTTAATCTTTGCAGAATTGACAAATTATTTTAGCAGGATGACATTTTCTGAGTTTTTTGTTTTTTTTTGCTGCTGCGGGAGAGCATCCACTAATGATGGATTTCAGAGGTGTCATTTGAAGCTATAGACTCATTTAATGCTTCATTCTATACATGACTTGATTACCGTTTCAGTCTTTTCTTTTTAAGTCCTCTTTTTGGTTTTGACCTTTCTTTTGGCATAGACTCACCCATTATTTAATGCTGAGTATACTCATTGCACTCACGCTCTCTTAATATGTCCAATTCTTTTGTGTACTCACGATATCTGACATTACCTGTGTTTCCCCCCCACAGCCCCCAGCCAAATACCTCCTACCAGAGATGAAAATATCTGACTATGGCAAAAAGTGTGTGGTGATTGACTTGGATGAAACGCTAGTCCACAGTTCATTTAAGGTATGGCAAAGCTTGAATTCCCATTTATTATGTCATTATTCCTATAAACAAGGCAAGAAGTGACCAGAGATGTTCCCCATGGAGGACAGGGGCGACATTGCTCTGCAGCCTGTGAATTTCATGTTTCCACATATTGTCAACGAGCTGCCATCAATTCAATTTTCTGTCACTTTAGCAATCCTGACAACACGTAAAGATGTTTCTTTTAAAAGGGAACTGCTTTCATTTAGGAGAGGGTTTCTGCAAAATCTACACTATGAGGGTGTTGTTTTTCAAAAGAGAGATCCTTATTTTCTCTTTGATGAAAAACTTTAGAAATCAGAGAGGACAGCTTTGGTGTAGCAGGCACGCCCTCTGCTGGTCAGATTTCATATTACATATTGTGCAATCACTTCAGATGACGCTAATCAGGTTCTGTTTTCCTGCTCTCAGCCCATCAGTAATGCCGACTTCATTGTCCCAGTGGAGATCGATGGGACCGTCCATCAGGTATTGTGACTCTTCAAAGTACATTTTGAACTGAAGCTTACCAGTTTTTTCTCCTGGGGGTTTTTCAGCATATGAAGAAGAATGGCTGTTACCCAGTTCAAGTAATCCAGGATAGGCTGTGTATATCCTGGTTGGCCTATTCATGATTACTTGCTCTTGGTGGCATCCACTGATCAAAAAGAGGGAATTTAAAGTGATCTTAATGTGAGTGATTTTATTGCCAACAGCTTGAAAATGAATGGAATGAGCATTTGAATTAGTTCACATTGCAAATGTTTTCATTTGTTTAAAACAACACAGCTAGATCACTGTTGTAAATTGCATTTTTGAGGTAAATGTAGCAACTTTTGTCCATGTAGTGTTGTTATCAAGTAGGTGTCGTAGAATGAAGCTTTACTTCGTGTTATGAGCCCATAATTGAACAATAGTTTAGGTAAGTAAATAAGCTGACTCTCTTTGACCTGCTGTCTGATCATTTCTATTGGCCCCACTGTAAAGAAAGCCATGCGTGTCCACAACATCCATTCACACCGTTTTCTCGGTTGCCACGGTGACCCATCTTGGTCAGTCACATGTGATTGGCTGTTTGAAAAACGATGAAACACACGCCGTTACAAAAGCACCAATGACACAATACACAAGGACAGGTGTGTGCAAACAAGATGCTCCGGAACACTGACATGTTCCCGTCACTCCACTCACACCATATGTTACTTTTTTTAAACCTGCTTTAAAGTCCGTTTTGTTTTGCAGGTGTATGTTCTGAAAAGACCCCATGTGGACGAATTCCTGCAAAAGATGGGAGAGCTGTTTGAATGTGTGCTCTTCACTGCCAGTCTGGCCAAGGTGTGTTGAGAAACGAGCGCGCCTTCTGTTCTGGTGTGTGTTTGCTTACAAGCTGGTGACTGCTGTGTAATGGAAACCGTTTATTGCTGACTAATGGCCATGTTCTGAATTTTCACACTCCCTCTGCTTCACTTTCCATTTGTCTTTTCTATATCTTAGCCAGAAATGCATGGGTAAGTTTAATGAACGAGACGCGGATAACCTTTCCATAAGCTGTACTTGAGGATGAAGTGTTGCTGATGCTGAATTAGAAGCGATGAGTCGGTGGTGCTTTCTTGTGTGTTAGTGTAGTGTTGCCTGGATGGTATTTCTTGGATACTGTGCTTTGCTACTTTTTGTAATAATAGTGTAGCAATGAGTTTCTAGTGGGATTGCTTCAATATATTTGCGACACCATGTGTCCTTGCAATGTGCGTCACTGGAATTGCATTATTATTATTATTACACGCATTCTTGTATTTGGCCATCGCCGTGTTTGTTTTGACCGCAGTCTGACATTTGTCCGCTTGGCCTCGGCAGTATGCGGACCCCGTGGCGGACCTGCTGGACCAGTGGGGCGTGTTCCGAGCCCGGCTCTTCAGAGAATCCTGCGTTTTTCACCGAGGCAACTACGTTAAAGACCTCAGCCGGCTGGGGCGGGAGCTCAGCAACGTTATCATCGTTGACAATTCACCCGCCTCCTACGTTTTCCATCCGGAGAATGCTGTAAGTTTCAATATACAGACATATCAAGCAATCATTTTTCAGTTCTTGCAGCTTTAGTGCTAATTTCAGTGAAGTAGCCGTGCTTGGTGTTGAACTGACGCCGGTTCCTTGCGTGCAGGTCCCCGTTCAGTCCTGGTTCGATGATATGAACGACACAGAGCTCCTCGATCTGCTGCCTTTCTTCGAGGGACTCAGCAAAGAAGAAGAGGTTTACGAAGTGCTGCAGAATCTGAGGAGCAGGTAGCAGGACACGCCACAGCACCGCCCGTGCTCTCCACCCTCCTCTCAGTCGGCCTCTCTTTACAACCACGTTTCTCAGACTCAGGCAACTCCTCTCACCCGCACGCCGCCAGCGTCCGCCCCGAGGCGGCGCCGCGGCGTCTCACTGTGGAAACCTTCGTGTAACCCGTCTCTGCGCTCATCTCCTGGTGACTGGCTGCCTTCTGAGTGCCATCAGAAACTCAAAAACACTTAATATCCCAGGAGCACTGTGTCTAAGAAAAATGGAAAAAAAATGAAAAAAAAAAAAAAAATTAAATGCGCCAGAAAGTGTAAGGATCATCCTAAGTCGATAACGTTGTGGACAAAATGCCAAGAGGATTGAACTCTGGTCTTTATTTTCAAAACAACGTTTTACTATTTGGTGAAGTGTTTATTTTAAAAACCAAATGGAGAAAAGAAAAAAAAAATTGTGTCTGAGATTTTTTTTGTGGTACCACACAAAAGTCTGAGAAGTTCTTGTCCTCATATTGTTGCTATGCAGGCACTTTCTGCTAGTGGAAAGGACTGTGATTCTCTTTTCTAACTGAATGAAGTGCCTTGTGTGAATGTTGTTTATATGGGGAAATATTTTGTACATGACATATTTCCAGAGTACTTCACACACAATATGCTTTAAAGTGGACACAGAAGTATCTTTATACACAAAGTTTTACTTCACTTTTCGTTTTTTCTTTTGATGAAACGCTGGGCAGTTGTCTCATAGTATTTTTTTTTTCTCCCCAATATGGTCGTGCCATTATATAGATGTGACTTTTGTTTTTTTTTGTTTTTTTTCTGCTTACATTATATGTAGAACTAGATGGTTTGTTGTAGGCTACGGAGGAAGTTTGCAGTTGTGAACTTCTCGTCCCACCTGCAAGTAAAGTTGTTTGATATTTTCTGAGCTTGGATAAAATTGTGCCATTTATTTTTCCTGTTTGTATGCATTACTCACCTTATTTCTTTTCATTTGCCAAATAAGGAAATTATTTTTTTAACAAGCTTCATATCTTCACCATGAGTTGAGCTTCAATTGTTAAACCATTAGTTGTAATTATAGCATTATAGGCTTTTTTTTCTTTTGACGGTAGCTGTCAAATTCATTTGTATGTTTATATATTACGTCTCGCTCATCGGATGGCTACCTTTTAGCCAGTGTTATTCTTCTTTCTTTTCTGGTTTTGAGTGGTGCAGCTTCGCCCTTACGGGATGATCTCTCTCTCTCCAAAATTGTACACACCTGCGAAATGTGCTTTCGGTTGTTTCAAGCGGTGTGGGATCTCGGAGTGAGTGGACGGAGTGCCGTGTTAGTATTTCTCATGACATCGGTGTCTTTCGGGGCGAGAGTTCCAGCGTCGGCGTCTGAACGGTGTTCAATGAAGCGGCACTCGCCCCCACCTGCACTCGTGAGGACCGTTCGGCTGGACTGGCTTCGCTGCAGTCCGGTCCAGTGTTAAAGACCAGCAGTGAACGCGTGTGGTGTTTATCCCCCCCAGACTCCTTTTCTTTTTTTCCTTTATTTTTTAACTGCTCTTCACCTCAGTGCCTACGTTTTGAGAGGAGCCCAACAAACCAAATGCTGCAACATTAGCTACCATGGCAATAACCTGTTTGAGGCGGGAGGGGGTTTGGTTGCAGGCGTCATGAGCACTTGACATCTTTAGCCTGGAGAGGTTTATGAACAGTGAGGCCGGTCTTCTTATCACAGGTCTTCTTTAAAACTTTCACATGATGCGATGTAGAAATTCAGATATAGTTTGGTCATTTAACAGTGAAACTAACGTGGTTTCGTTTTTAGTTTTGAATCTGGCATGGTGTGTTTGACACAAACGGCAGTGTTGTGGTGATGGTAAAGAGGGGGGTAAAGGCCGCGCTGTCTCAGCCCTTCCAAATGTCAGGGTCGAGCTCCAAAATGAAACACCACGGGGGCGCTGCGAGGAACTTCACCGTGGCATTGACGCCTTACTGCCCGAGGAGGCACAAAGCAATGCTTCTTTAATTCCAAGGTCCTAGCTTCATGTTTCTGATTTAAAAACCTTGATTCAGCCAAACGTGGTTCAGGTAAATTCGTGTGGTGTAGGGAATAGGGATCAGATCAAGCTTCCAGGTTCCAGCTCCACATCCTAGACCCCTGACAGAGCTCCTGTGTTACCCCACTTGGTTTATGGGTTGAGGCGTCGCGTTTGAAAGACCTACACTACTTCCGAATTTCCAGCATTTAATTTCCCGGACGGAAACCTGCTGCTTCTTCAGCTGTATTGACATTATTTTATCACGTCGTCGTGTCGGGAGCGAGTGCTCAGCTCACCATGGTTCTGGTGCAGTGTCCTTTTATAAGAAGCGTTTGGTCGACTCTTCTCAACCTTTCAGTGATTCTCTGAAAATGTTTGTACCATTGTGATATTTTTCTACGTACATTTTTGTCAGTATTTGGTTTGAAACATTACATGATGTATCCAGCTTTCTGTTCCTCTCAGATCTGTAACGCTCTTCTCTCTTGCCTTTTTCGGTAAGAAAACTCAGTCAGGTCTCTTCTTCCCCTTTCAGGGGACAAGTGTGTGTCCGTGTGTGTCAAGAGGCATCTCGTCTGTGCTTCCTTACGGCTTTCCTTTTGTGTATCACCTCACTCATAATCACGTCGCTCATCTTGTTTTTAGGTTAACGCCAAAGCTCTCAAACACTTGAGTTTTAGTCACTGTGCTTTTTTTTTTTTTTTCTTCTCTCTATTCACTTTCTTTTTTAACACTTGTTGGTTCCTGTTGGCTTTCTTTGTGTTGGCAGTGTGTTGTCATCCTGAGAGTCAGTTTTTTTTTCCCCCCCCACTTAATAAAAGGTGTCATTGGAACAGTTTTGTCATGTCTTTTTATTTGGTGACATCTGATATGCTACATGAAATAAAGCCAAAGATCATCACTTTAAACTGATGTGGCTGAGGTTTCCATTGTCACCGTGTTGCTGAAGTCACTTGTATGAGGACTTTTTTTTTTTTGAAGGCAAACTGTCAAGTTTTTTTCTATCCGGACATGCCTCAATAAAGCACATTTTATGGAGGAATGTTGTCTTGTCAGCTGATTAATAGCTGTGTCGTATAAACGAAATAAAGATCTGTTTACCTGATTTTCCGTGCAAGCGGGGCTTCAGACGACTACATGCACAGGCTGCAGAACTGAGAAATGTAATGATCATCTTCAGGAAAACTAGCTATACAGCATTTTTTTTTTCTTTCAAGTCTAATTGTTCTCTTTATGTTACACTATCCCAATTGGGAGCAATATTCAATCCTTTGATCTGCAGTTAAACCACATTTGATTGCAAAACAAATTGCAATCATGCAATTTTCCAGAACAATTTGCTAATAAATTTCAAACTCGGCTCCCGTATTGCTCAGCAGCAAGCAGAGAGCTTCTGCAACTATCAGTTCTGCTGGGTGTGTCCACCCAAAGTTCACAGATAATTATCTCGGTCTCCTGAGAGACAGAAAGCCAAGCAGCATTTCTTCTGGCCTTATTCCTGCGGGATGAGGTTCATCATCATTAAGCTGTTTTTAACTTCATACGCTGCAGACTGATGGTGCTGCTGGCTTCTTTTATCCTCACAAAACCGGTGAAAAGTTAAGAAATCAGTAATTAAAAAGCTGGTAATAAATTGGATACAATTTAACTGCAACGTTCAATGAAAGGAAGCAAGACTGCTTATGTTGAACATGTTTAGTGTCTTGATTTTTGACAAAAAAAAGTTATGTTACATGCAAAATAATTGTACTTGATCAAAAAGTCTTTAAAAAGCACAGTTTTTGTATCGGCTCACATGTTTCTTAAATGCATGAAGTGGTCATTTTGATTTTAAACAGACAATACATTGAACTGACCGAACATTGGGGACAGGATGTCCAAAAAAAAAAAAAAAAAATTCAATGCCTTTGCAAACTCAATAGTTCACCATCAGTGCAACAGATAAGAACGTCTAAAATTTGTGCGATAATTCCTGTATTGTGATTCATTAAAAAGTCTAAAAGTTTTCCTTTTTTCATGCAGTTACCCACTCCCAGTACATCCAAACGCACGCCGCGTCAGGGGACAGTCAAAACTAACATCCGCCGCGATGTGGGCTTCATCTCCCTGCTACAGCGCATCCTCCAACTACTGGAATTAAGCCAATAAGTTAATCATGAAGTAAAACTAAACTACAGAAAACAATAAAACATGATTGAGTAATAAAAATAAAAAAAGGTAAAGTTTCTCGTGTCCTGCAGAGATTTGGTGCGGTGTTATTCAGCGTCCAGGACCATGACGTGCACAAAGAGTCCGGCTGAGGGGATGAGGTCTCCGTTCTTATTGAGCAGAGGCACGTGTCTGTATCCTGCATGGAAGCACAAAGTGGGAGCAGTGATCAGGAAATATGAGGAGGTCCTTGTGCAGCATGTAAATGGGCTTCTTTTAACTCCAGCACATCGGGAATGGAGCCTCTCTCCGTTTTTACAAGCGTGACAACAAACTACTGTCAGTGGGTTTACAGTGAGGAGGGGGGGGGGCTCACCCATTTGTAGGCTCGTGAGGGGAAGTGTGTACTGTCCGATGAACTCGTTGCCCGACGTGGAGTCGTAGTCCTTGACGACGAAGCGGAGCAGAGCGAGGTCTGGCACGTACACGTCGAACTGAAAGTTCTCATTCCACTCCGGGTTGAAACCTGAAACACGAGATTACGTAATCGCGTGACAAATCTGAGCCATTTCATGTTTCGGCAAACAATTTAAAAAAAAAACTGAAGTAAAAACAAACATTTAACAAATGAAACTACACCTGCAGAGCATAAATATACAGCACTAAAAACATGAGATACCGTTGTTCTCGATAGCATTGGTCTCTTTCTCTGCGACATCAGCCTGGACGCCATAGATTTCCACTTTAACCAGCGGATCCACGATGGAGGATTTCTTCTTGTTGACTTTGGGGAGCTGCTGGCCAGATATGACCTGGAGGCAAGTAGAGACGCACCACGGCGTGAAGCGGGCGCTCGGGAATGCTGCAGTGTGAGTATTCCACTGCGAGAATCTCACCATGACGTGCAGCGTTTTGGGCTTCAGCCAGTCACCCCGGGTCAGGGTGATGGGGTCGAACTCTGAGGACAGGTCCCTCATGTAGGCCGGTTTCAGGACGTAGCCGCTCTTCCCGTTGACCAGAAACCTGCCCTGGTTCACATCCATCTCCGAGCAGCTGGTCTGGAAGTTCAGGGCGACTGAAAATGGGGGAGAAAAAAAAAAAAAAAAAAAAAAAGACCACCATCATCTCTTGATCTTTCCAGATTCAAGCGTATCTTTTGACGGTCGTACGTACCGATTTGGCAGCCGGCGTTCCACAGCGGTACCGGGTTATAGTTGGAAGAGTCGGCCCTGGATCCCGCTGGATAGATGCGGCTCAGCTTCTCCACGTTATGGAGGATGTAGGCGTTTGCTGCAGGGGGCACAGTGAGAGACCTTCACCGACACTGAACAGGCTCTCTTTTTCAATGCTTTGCCGTTATTGGCGAGTTAAATGTCGGCATCAAGTACAGCAGCGGCCGCCTCACCCGACTCCTCGGCCAGCCCCATGGCTTTATGCTCCTTGAAGGACGACATCTCGTAGAAACCCAGGTTTTTCCTGGCGTCCTCGAAGCCGTGGAAGTGGACGCTCTTGCAGTAGATCACCATGTCGGACAGATCTTTGGCCATTTTCAGCTTTTTCTTTAAAAAAAAAACCAAACAATTTGTGTGTGTTTACAGTAGGCTGATTTAATGGAAACTGGTGATGGCAGACCGCCATCCCTTTGAGCCTGTGTGCATTACACTGCAGCACTCTTCCTTGAATCCACGCCTACCTTGCTCTTCTTCTGCTGCTCTTCATCCTCATCATTCGACTCTTCCTCCTCAGTCACATCTGTATCTTCAGCAGCTGCAGTATCTTGCACGAAGCTGGCCTCCAGTTTGTTTAGTCTCTTCCCTTTGATCAGAAACTTCCCCTTTAGCTCCTGTAACGAAAAAAAACAAAAAAAAACATGAGCAAGCATTCACTACGTGACGGTTTCCCAACAACCCGTGGCTGTTCTTGACCTCAACGAGGACACAACCGAGTGAACAACAACCTCGGGAGATGGGAAGTTTGAGGGCATGCCTTCACCCAGGGGAGAGGTGATAAGCGCACTCCCCAGGATGGAGTTCATATGATGAGCCATGACGGTCTGCTGCTCCACACTGCAGTGGTTCTCCAGGGAGAGGATAACCGGGTAATCAGACGTCTGGGGAAAACAGAAAATCCCCCCCCAACCACCCCACATACAGACAAACACACACACACACACACAGAAATTAGAGAATGTTAGTGTTTTAGGATACACTGATAATAAACTAATTAACATCATAATGCTAAAAGCACCTTGAAGGCATATTCCTTGATGGCTTGAATTGCGTCTCTGAAGAGGATCTTGGACGTGAGTGTGTGGCCGTGGTAGATCACCGGCTCGTCATCCGAGCCGTCCCAGCAGTCCAGCTCCACGCAGCGGCAGCCCTTCAGCAGGGCCCTAGGGGTCGCAGCAGACGGGAGCCAACGAACATCAACACACACACACACACACACACGCTTCCTGACAGCTCTGGGTGAATCTACAGGGAGAAACCGCTACAATTCCCAATATCTTTTATATAAATATGGGATTATGCAACGATCGATCTCATATGTCACAAATGAATTCTGAGAGACGACCTGAACGCCGTTACCTGACGTAAGCCTCTGTGCTGCTGGGCCCTTTGAGCTGATCCTCCATGAGGTAGGTGTTGTGCGAGGAGGAGATGAAATAGTGGTTGAGGGGCTGGCTCATGTCTTGGTACACTTCCTTGTGTTTGGGATTTAAAACCATGGTGTCTGCGTTGTGCAGGTACATGAGGAAACCGTCTTTGGACAGCAGCTGCTTCCCCTTGGCTGAAACGACAGAGACGAATTCAGTATTATTAGAATATTCAATATTTCAGCATGAGGGTCTATTACAAAAAACATCATTGCTGTGGTCATTTTCTCACTCAGTGCGGCTAAATTTTGGGAACAGTCGACAAGGCAATTAATGGAAATTAATTTAAAAAAAGAGCAGAGTTGAAATCCTCTGCACTGTCACATTCAACACTCAGCATCTGAAATAAAAGTCATCTCTAGCTCGATACTGACCACCTTCATCTGGCTCAAACTTCCTGATGATATTGTGTGCGTCGGCAAGAGTGACTTCTTCTCTTTGCTCCTTCATCAGGAAGTCCAGCAGGTTTTGGGGGCTCATATAGCCGGTGGTTTTAGCATACGCTCCATAGATCACATCGATTTCCTCGCGGTGGGTCAACAGGTCGTAAAAATGCTCGATCTCCTCTCCGGACAGTAAGCCAGTGTTGGATTTGTCACATTTCTGTGATTAGAATACGAAGAATCAGCTCACATCTGAACATATGACATGCTTGTGTTGGATCAGTGGGATCACCGATGCCTTCAACTTAAAACAATGACTAAATGTTCTCCATTTACACTGAACTCAAGAAAGAGGCAGTGTGTGCAATTCCAAGAATGCTGACAGTCCAACTAGGAAACCATACTATCCGACTAAAACCCAGCTGAGAAACTGGAACTGAGACTTTCAAGTTATCAAAAAAGAGGCTTTGTTCAGTTTCATATTTTCCAACAAATGAGACGCCCACAGAGACTCAAATGGCACATTCCAACGTTTCCCATGCAGCCAATGTGTGTTCGCATTTCATTATTAGCTAATCGAAGTTGAACTGATCTGTGATTTAAAATTTGAAGATAAATTCAAAATCACAGCATTTGGTTAAAAAGTTGTACGACCACAGTTTTATAATCACAGCTCCGTCAGCCTGCTTCGACAATTCGTAGTAGAATTTAGTGAATCTAAAGGTTAAATCCATAAACTTTTGCAGTTTCTGAAGACGTGTGTGATACCTGGGAAGCATACAGAAGCCGAGGGCCTCACCTTGAAAAGCATTTCGGCGTAATCGTCATCCACTTCAATGTTTATCAGACGCAGGAAGCGTTTGACCTCGGACTCGCTCAGCTTGTCGTCGTCGTTCTTGTCTGCTTTCCTCAGGCAGCTGTAGATCCAGCTGTGGACGAGGTCATGTAAGGACCAGAAACGCTGAAACGGGTTGTGACTATCACCACGTCTGTGTTTGCAGGTAAAAGCACTCAGGACGAGGGGGGTCTTTTGTCCTGTCGGTCAAATGAAAAGGATACTGCTCCGTCTTCTGCTGGTGACTGAGGTTGCTGATGTTGAACATCACTTTCTGCAGGCTGCTGACCCACTGCTTGGCCTCCTCCTCTGAGCTGGCGATCAGGTCCAGGGTCTTGCGTTGACTTTTGAACATGATGGAGAAGCAGCGGCCCTCCACATTCTCCTCCGTGTTCTTCTTCAAGCCCTCTGACTGGCGTCCGTGTCGCACCACCGAGATGTCGTCCAGCAAGACTGAAGACAGGTTTTTATGCGTTTTGGTTGTTTTGTTTTAAACAAAAGCTCCTTGCATGTGCATAATGTTTGCACAGTCTGCCTAAAAAGGCTGCTTGTTTGTACTTTTGGGATCTTCAGGCATCACAGACCTGCCAACTTGGTAAACATTAGCCTTCTGTGTCACATTACCCTGCTCCTACTGAAGCCTGCACCAAAACACAGGATGCACTTTAAAGAGTTACACGTTGCTGCGCATTGTGTTCTCAATTAAGATACCATCACAGCACAGCTATCCGCCCGGGACTAAGGCAGAGCCCTACGGAAGCAAATCGAGGCAAAATATAACACCGACTTAAACCATCATAATAAATAATAAAAAATATACATCGTTAACAAACACACCCAAAACACATAGAAACCATATCAGGAGCGATCCGGTTGTGTTTAATAACACCACTGACTTTCAAACAGGATCCATGTTTTACAGCTCTGTGATCAGCGCTCCTCTTTTTATAATTCATGAAGGGTAAACATATCTGACCTTTGAAAAGATAGAGGAAGGTGTGTCAGTAGGTGAGACATTAAAAAAAAAAAATCCAGACTCAACATGAGGGACAGACCAGGAGTGGAACAAGATGTGCGAGATTTGAACAGAAAAGAGTGTGTGAGTGGTTTTCCCGTCTCACATTCAGGTGAAGTGGTGGGGCAGCACTCACAGGTCTGCTTCTTCCTGAAGGTCCTCTTTGATTCGCGCCACATGGTCTTGCAGTCGTCCTGAAGTTTAAAGTAGCGAGTCTTTTTCCAGGACTGCGAGCGGACCTTCAGGAGGTCTCCTCCCTGCAGGAGGAACTGGAGGTCCTGATCACCCTCCATGCCTGGGAAACATTGAGACAGAGGAAGAGAGAAGGGGGGGAAAAAATTGAGATTGCAAAACTGCTGAGTGTATGCTTTAAATCAAGTCAAAGCAATCCCCTTAGAACATGCAGAAGAAACAAAAATCAATGCAAAGATAAGGAAGCATTCACTGTCCGTCAGCGCAGCCTACCCAGGAGACTTGCGTTCACTTGTGTCACCTTCTGGCTCCTGACATGTTGGAGTAATTCCTGAGATCTGCTCAGTTCAGGCTCCCTCTTAATGCAGGACATGGTGATCCGTGCCGAAACGCCACCAGGCTGTTTGCACGAGCCGGGAGGGTGTGTCCCGTCTAGCTCCTATCAAAGTTCACTTCTCATGTCTGCCGGGACTCACGGAGGTCAGCTGACTCCGAAAAACACCCACCAGTGCGGAAGAGGAAGGGGATCGACGCGTCTCTGTGCACGTGCGTGCGTGTGAACGCGTCTCAGAAACACCCACACCGTCAACAATGGGCTTCAGAAATCATAGCCAGAGGCAAAAGAAACCATTTTAGGAGTTTGTACTTATTGCTTTAAGTTTTTAAAGCTTGCAAGCAACATAATAACTTTATATTTACAATATGCGCAGGAAAAGCTAAAAAAATAGTAATAATAATAAAATAGATTTTTAGGACACACTGTCGTTTGTTCTCACTCTACATGCTTATTAGACCACTTTTAGTGTGTAATCGTCGTTTATTCTTTTATCAAGTTGTCCCTTTAAGTTTCCCCTTTCTGTTAAAAGTGCATCCTCCCCGTGTTTATTGTTAAAGTTTATCCACGGGGGGAAAATCAGCTGCCCTAGCTCGGTTTGCGGCTGAAGGCGCAGGGGCGCCCTCCAGTGGTGAAACTGCATCATTGTAGACGGCTGAGATTTAGCTCGACCTGGATTTACACTTAAAAAAAAAAAAAAAAAGCTTCTAACAGCAAATCAACAAGCAATGACGAGAAAACAGAAGTGTGAGCGTTTTCACGCCTCCCAATTCCTGATTCTGTGGTACAGAAGCAGTTTGTTCTGGTCTGACATACCAGCCAGAAGCTGCGTGCAGTGTGTGTTTGGCAACTTGCAGCAAGGTGAAGCTGGTGGAGATGAACGGGGACCACACCTTTTGGCAAGACTGCAGTCTAAACTTAAAAATGCACACAGGTGGTTGTGTCTGAGCCATTCCCTCTTTTTTAATTCTTGACAAAAATCCTTGACAATTTCTTATGAAACCTTTATTCCCAGAGTTTAAATATCGGAAATAAAAAATGGGCATGAAAGGAAATTTTATTTGCAGCAATGTAATCGGAATTTACATGCGGTCGTTGGAGATGGAGCAACAGAGAAATACGAAAACAGCTCGAATTGTGAGACTACTGATAGAAAATTTGTCCTACCGTCCACTTTCTTTTCGAGTCCATTCGTTTCCATTTTTCCTCGCGGTCGGCTTCTTGGTTTTACTTTCTGTAAAGCTTCATGCAAAGTCGCTTCTTCTTTCCATGTACGCGGCGAAGAAATGAAATAAACAAACAAAGACCGTGAAATATAGTGGCAGTTTGACTGGAGAAGGTCGCTGCGATCGGCCGACGTGGTGCTGCAGGTGGTTTCTGTTGGCTGAATGGTGTCAGCTCTCCTGCAGGCTTCAGCACCGGTTTGACAACTCTGCCATTCAACCCTGCTGCTGCTGTCACAGCTCGATTGGTTACACCTTTTCACCCGGGACCCGGGTTTTTTTTTTTTTTTTTTTTTTTTTTTGTGCCAGCATGCACTGAATTGGTTAGGACTGGCCTTGAACTCAGAATGTGCTCTAATTGGTAGCCACCGTCTGCACACCTGCAAGATTCACGTCTTTAAAAAAAAAAAAAAAAAAAAAAAAAAAAAATCCTGTTGTCTGTCCACAAGACTCCTAAGCCCTCCCAGAACTTCACATCCAATCCTGCACCAAGAGCAAACTTTGCATGTGAGTACACAGGGAGGGAACTTGCACTTGAGAAACATGAGCCTGAAAACACTGAACAGTGTGGGAACTTTTTGAGAGTGTTGGGGAATTGTATTGTCATTGTGATATGTAGCTTTTATATCATTTAAAAACAAAATGACAGGATAAAACGGTTCTCATGTTTCGCAGTGAGTTGAATGGGACAGATGAAGTTTGTACCCTCCTTTTCATGTGCAGCTTAGCCTTGTCAGGATAATAGCAGTGCAATCAGCAGCGAGTTGGGACTCGCGTGGCTCTCAGCACTTCCCTTTCAGACCTGGCTTATCCTCAGCGCACTGTCAGCATCATGAATGAGCTCAGGCAGGACCGCTTCCGGGCCAGGGCCAACCACCTCAACATCCACTGGAAAACAGTGCAGCGCTGTCTTTGACTTTGAATCATGATCTTCCTCGCATCCTTTTGAACCAAAATTTTTAAGTTTCCCTAAATGCACCAAAACAGACAAAGCATCAGTGTTGCTTTGGCTAGACTTGCACTTAATGGTGCAAAATCATTTGCACTCTGTGCCAAGTATTGTGGATGAAACGAGAAAAAAGAAAAAAAAGTGCTTTGAATTAAAAACTGTAGGATGGCGTAAGCCTTGCTTGGTAAAGTCTGTGCCTTTCCTAAGTGTTTGTGGCTGTAAAACAAGCAAGAACAAGCCCTGCTGTTTCCTCACATACCACTGATGCCATCCATAGTTTCAATGCTTTTCCCCAAAACATTGTCCAGTCTCAGGCTGCTGTTTCACTGTCAGATCTTGATTATGCAATTCCTGGGGTTATCAAAGGATATAGAAGGAATTCAAGGAAGGAAAAAAATGAAGGAAGAAAGAAATGAGGAAAGGCTGGTTAATGTTTTACTTCCAGCAACCTTTTTCAAGCTATGTGTCATCTCTGTTTATTTTTTGCTCAAGATGAGCAGGAGAATTGTCAAAAAACAAGACAAAATCTGCCAATAACCACTGGATAATTGGACTGTATTAACCCAAACACGACTTTATTTTTATATAGACTTAACTCTTCCAGAAAACATTGAATTTTCTTTTTCTGCATTGCAGGGCAAAGTTTATACTTACTTATCATTTACCAAAAGGGTGTGAACAGGTTGTCACCCAAGCTGTTCTTCAGGCAACAGTAAATCAAATTATTTGGCAATGGCAACAAAGAAGGAAAGCATTGCCCATGTTAAAAGAAGCAAATAATAATAATGATTAAATTGTAACCTACAAAAGAAATGAAAAACATTGCAAATTGATTAATCTTGCTAGCTAGTTCTGTCTAAGTCAGGTGGTTAAAACTTGCAGAGTTGAGGAAAATGCATTATCTAAATACTAAATTGTTTGTTATTTACTATGCAAAACCATAGCGTTTGCATTCATTTGCCAGAGCTACTCAGTCTTCACAGACAAATTTTGAATGAATTCAAACAATTTGAGATATGTGTGATGGGGAATTAGGATTTAGTCAAGATGAGAATATCTAAATACATAGTCCTACACACACGCTGGATTAGAAGCAGAGTCCCTCCAGACAGTTACCAATGATAAAATGGTGTTTGTCTGTGATGTTATTAGACTTCAGAAGTTTTTTATGATTGCTACTGAGTGATCACAAAAAAATATTCAAAGTCATGTGGGTGAGTTTTTTTTATTGCTCTTTTTTCAAACAGTCATGCCACAAAGTGAAAGATGTGCAGTGGTGGAATCTATCTATGTAAAATGAGATTGTGGTTCAATATCACACAAACCTCTTTAATATCTAAATGAAATAATAAGCCTAAATTTGAAGAAAATTGATATTTCCAACAAAAACACTTTGGAATTAAAAAAAAAGTCATGAGAATTAGTTGAAAAAAATTGACACCATTGTTCCGTTTGTCCAGTCTTTAGTGGAGCTTTGGGTGCTTTATCGCCCCCTGCTGAGAGCACAGGAGGGAAGCGCAACGTCTGTATCGAAACATTTCACGTTTTTTTTGTTGTTTTTTTTTTTTTTGGTCTTTGGATTTGTAATTAGTGTTGCTGTTGTCCTCGTCTTCTTTAATGTGATTCTGAGTTTTCATTCTTTCCCTTGTCGAGGTGAGGCATTTTCCAGACTTCGCCACACTCAAGATGGCGCCGGCTTCGTCCCACCTTTTGAACGCGTACGTAACGCGTACCGTCTGTCGCGCGTAAAGTTGTGTTTGACAGGAACGGAACAGAGGCAGGCGACGGCAGTCAGCTTCCCCGGAGCCGAATGGAGTAATCACAAACTAAATATTATCTCTGACGGCGTCACTGTTATTGTTGAGGAGCACCGTTCAAACAACGACCATGGCAGACGACCAGTCCTCTCAGTCTTGGTCAATCGACAAGGATGACTATGAACTTAAGGAGGTGATAGGTAAGTAGCTTAGCATGCTAATGTTAGCATCGGTTAGCCTCCCCTGTCTGTCTTGACGGCGGCGTCGGCTGGGAAATGACTGCTAGCCGTGTTAGCATTTCATGTCTGCAGCTAACACAAGTCAAGTTACACTCACTACGCCACAGTAGCGTCAACAGCTCAGCAGTTTCCTTATGGCAAGGCCTAAATCGGTTATCTGTTCGTGGTAGTTGACAAACTAGAAAGAGTTTTAGCCTCCTAGCCATGCAGCGTGAAGCTAAACTGCTAGCTGAAGCAGCTAGCCTACAGGACGTTTTTTTTTTTAAATTGAAGTCTCAGAACAGCAATAACATCGCATGACCAAAGAACAGTAGAGGAAAAAACATATAACAAATGAAAAATATACACCAAAAATTAAAGCAAAAATAATACAACACTACAAGAGTATATAAAGTAGAATACACTGTCTCGCCATAGGAGAAATTTAGTTATGGAGGCTCGTAGAACACACAGGGGGGGTGAAAAAGTGATGAAATGTGCTAAATTAAGAATAAGTAATGGTGCCGATCTTAGCAAGAATAATAATAGAAATATAAAAGAAGAAAAGATTGAACTTGTATACAACATAAATCGTAAAATATAACAGGAGCTACAAAATATACAAATATGTACAAGTAGGTTTTATTGTAGCAGAATCTGTGGTTTATAAAGTGTCCATGATTGCTTTTGGGGATTATAAAGTGACCATGATTCCAGGGTATAATGTCCAGGATTATTGCACATATTCTATACAGTAGAGTTGTACAGTCTGACAGTAGTGGGGATGAAGGACCTGCTCTTTCCTGCACTGAGGGTGTCTCAGTCAGCCACTGAAGGAGCTGCTGAGCTCCTCTACCGTCAGAGGGTGGGAACTGTTGTCCATAATAGATGTAAGCTTGGCCAACATCCTCCTCTCCCCCACATCCTCCACAAAGTCCAATAGGCAGCCCAGGACAGAGCTGGCCCTCCTGTCCAGCTTGTTGAATCTCTTCCTGTCCCACTCTTGTCTGCCTGGGGCCCAGCAGATGGTGGGGTAGTGGACAGTAGAGGCTACCACGGAGTCATAAAAGGTCCTGAGCAGAGGTCTGCACACTCCGAAGGACCTCAGTCTCCTCAGAAGAGAGAGGTGACTCTTACCCTTCTTGTACAGAGCGTTGGTGTTTGGGAGCAGTCCAGTTTATTGTTGAGGTAAACACCCAGGCACTTGAAACTGTCCACTGTTTCAATGTCCTCCCCCTGGATTTTCACTGGTGGTGTGGTAGTGTCGTCCTCCTGATGTTATGTTATGTATCTCATATTATATATATATATATATATATTTATATTTAAAATAAAAACGTCGAACATAGTGCAAATATTAACTGTTTTAACAGTTTTCTTGTTTTCTTGTTTTGTGACTCAAAGAGGGTTGCAACATATTTTTATGATTTTAATAACAAAAAAGAGGTTTTGGTTCTAAAATTTACATTTATGAATATTAAATTTAGCAATAAATAAAATCAAATTAATGAAAAAAAGCATCAGTGTTCTTGTTATAATAAAAAAAAGATAAATGCTTAAAATTTGGGATAATATCATCTCCTTCCATTGCTTATATGTAAATTCACAGGACCAAAATAAATGCAGGATCGATTCTGGATACAAACCACAGAAAAAACAGTTGATATAAAAGTTCTGTTTAAACTTGTGTAAAAGCACCTTTGCTACATAAAACCTGTGGAGCAGCTTAAAAGAAGCCTCTTTGATTTTGTTGGTTAAAAGAAACTTTTGTGGTAAGCACCAGATTTTTTCCCCACTCATTATCATGGACCAAATTGACTCCAATATAAAGTTGCAGGGGGAGGAGACTGGATCTGCCTGAACAAGGATCTGATTTTTGCATTGGAACGTTTATAGGTGGAGAAACAAGTTTTAGCTAAGGGAAGTTGACTAAGGTCAGGGGGAGACACTAGTAAAGGTGAGGAGATAGGAACTGACTTAAACAGTATGCAAAGACCAGAAGGAACAGCATCTAACACAACAGAAAATTACTTTGGACTTACTGGAACCTTATACTTTGCAAGGAATTCTGAATAACTGTATAGTAACCCATGTTCATTAAAAAGCTGACTAACCAGTAAAACACCATGATTAAGCCATCTGTCATAACATAGAGACTTGTTCTTGTAAACAATATTACAGTTGTCCCAGATATAACACCTCTGTGGAGGGAAGTTGATTGTTCAGTACAGTATGAAAGTCTCCACCTAAAACAATGAAAGAGTTTGGTAATTTAGATAACCAGTGCAATAGTCGTTCTTCCAGTTTTTTAAAAAAAATATTGTTCTCGGAGTTGAAGCCATAAATATTAACTATGATGTAATTAACATGAGCTATTTTAGCCCAAGGATTATAAAATGGGCATTTTTATCACAGTCAGAAACAAGACCTTTCCATTAAAGCGTTTTTTTTTTTTTTTTAAATACAAACACCAGCTGAAAGCTCAGACCCATGAGACAGCCAAAGGCCACCTCCCCACTGTGACCTCCAAAAAGTTGACATCCTGTTCAGTTGAGTGTGATTCCTGCTCAAAACAAAAATCAGTATTAAACTGCTTTCAGTAGAGAAATAAAGCTTTACGTTTAGCATGGTTTCTTAATCCTCTTGTGTTTTAACGAGATAGTAGACAAAGACATAAAAAAGCAACAATAAATTTAAAAAAAAAGAAAGAAATAAAGAAGAAAATGTTGACCAGATGAAAAATGAGGACTCTAAAGCAGAAACTGTTTAAGGTCTCTATAAAAATGTGCTAACATATAACGGAACAGCAAACCTAATTAAAAAATGTGATCATAATGTTTAGATAATCTAGCAATCTGTAGGCCAATAGGAGTACAAAAGGGCTTTGCAAAAAGGAATTTCAAAAAGAAATAGCTACCCCCAGGGGGGAGTGAACAACTGTTAACCAGCTTCAAGTTAGAACCATCAGGATATTAAAAAACTATATAAAATATCAAAATAAACATAATTTTCAAATATAAGGCACTGTATTGTGCATTAACCCGCATGCCAAGAATAATTTGCTGCATTGCCCACCGCTAATAAAAACCAAACATAAAAAAGTTAATAATAAACAGTAACAGCCACCACCTCGGAATAGCTACAAAATGAGGTGGACCTTAACTATATCGCAGACTGAAGGCAGCTGAGTTTGCTCTCAGACAATGTCTCAAGGTGAGAAAACTTCTCTTCCATTCACAAAAGCTCGACCACCGACAAAATAAGCCCACTTTATTTTTTAAACTGCTTGCTCCACAATGGGCCATGGTCTCCTTCTCAAGCAAAGTTTGGCATACCTGAACGATCTCTTGGCATAAATCCTGCTTGTCCTTCTCCTCTAAACCGTGGAGGATCAGTTTCCAGCGTCGTGAATGAACTTCCAAGTGAGAAACGCTTTTCTTACTTTTATTAACATTCAGATTACAAGCATCCATCGGTGATTCAGAGCGGTCAGGAGAGATCCTTAACACTTTTAATTTCTGCACAAACAGCATCTGAAGACTCCTTGACACCAGCAGTCGGTTTGGAATTTTCAGTCACTGCTAACTTCGCATCAGCAGTTACTGTGGATTTATCACTGACCAGCTTCTGCAGGGCATCTGACCCGTGTTAACCAGATGAGAGACTGGGGATGAAAGCTGGTCGAGGATTGCAGTGGTGGTTGAGTCTGTCACTCATCTCATTTTAAAAGCGGGTGACTTGGATGGAGAAACAGGCAGCAGAGGAAAGTCTTCTTCCGTCCATGAAACTCTCACTGCCTCAGAGTAGTCCGGGTTGTTAGCAGCCTTGCGAGTAGAGTTAGCACTCATGCTAGTTTTTCTAGATGCAAAATGTCTCCTGGTTCACAATATGCCTTTGAAAAAAACAGATGGGTTTACGGAGCTCAGTAACACGCACTCAAGAGCCCCATCTTGGTCAGCCCCATTCTACAGGTTGTTGTTGGTGTGGGTGGTGCTCCTTTTGAGATGTGATACAGCTCACAGTGAGCCAGTCATACTTTTCTTTAGCCAAGCAATTTTTAGTTACTATTCCTGGCTTGGTTTGACATCTCTCTCATTGTTGCTCTTCATCATCTATAAGTGAATAATGTTAAAGAACAATGCAAATTTTGATTTTTATCCCTGAGAATGTCCTGAAGAATCCGATTTGCCGACACGTAAAGCTTGTCCTTAGTGTGATGACTTCTGTCTTTGTGTTGTCCTCAGGGAGTGGAGCCACTGCGGTCGTCCAGGCAGCTTATTGCAAGCCTAGAAAGGAGAAGGTGGCCATCAAACGCATCAACCTCGAGAAGTGTCAAACTAGCATGGACGAACTCCTGGTAAGAAACCATAACAAAATGAGGCTCGCTGCATACAGTCCTGATAACCGATGTGTGTTTTTATGGGAGTGGTGTGGATTGGTGGGGTCAGATCTGTCAAGGACAGATCAGATGCTTGATACTACGGTAAACCACTGAACTCTACAGCTGGAACAAATAAGCCAATCCCAGCTTACAGTGGGTGAAGGGCAAGGTGCACCTTGGACAGGTCGCCAATCCATCGCAGGGCAAGCCTTGATACAGTCAGCCACACATTCCCATTTGTGCCCATAGTTTATTAAGAAAGACTTATTCACACAGTGCTGATAAGTTTGGAGTGTGAGAGGAAAGCAGCACACATTAGGAGAACATGCAAACCTTACACATCACAAAAAAGTGATCAAAGAAGATTGTTCTCAAAGTTTCATTTATTTATTTGGATTGATTTAGAGTTTTGTGATTTATTCACAATAACATATTGAAATATTGACAAAGTCTTTACCTGATTGTATTCCACACATCGGCTATGCAGATTTTTTAAAAGTATTTTACTTTTACACGCATTAATTTACAACGGTTGTGCTCTTGTTCTTGCTTTTGAAATTCAGTCGAGCCACATTTGAAAATAAGCTGTCTCACTATGCACAGCAGAAAAGATGGCTCACATCAATTACCTCAATGAGATAATAGAACCACAGATATTCACTGCATTTAAAGAACCCATGAAAATATTTATCGTTTGAACATGAAAGAGATTCTTCAACCCAGCAGCATCTGTCATTTCCTCTTTAGCCTGGGCTCACTGATGTATTTTAAGTTACAGTCATCATTGTAACTTGTGCTAACACTTGTGCGTTAAGTCATGTCATTGCACTGTCATTCTTCATAAATTACTTGTTAAATATGCCAACACTGTGATTCCAAATCTGCCTTTTCTCAGACCAAAATATCTTTGCTTAGTGGCTCACTAGTGATGTATCCCAGGTTACTGCTTTGTCTGTAGTTGGAGGCAGTATGTGTGCCTGGTTTAGGATTTAGCTGCTTTAACAGGCAGTTCTTGTCTGAGAAAAGAGTAACAGCAGGGATTAGGTTGTTTCATTTAGCCCACACTTGGTTTAAGCTCTTATTAAATGAAGTTCAAATCAGAAGATCAAATCCTGTGACTGAGATTTACTTCCCCTCTCAAAGTGTAATATAAAGGTTTAGTTGGAGCTTGGCACGCTACACTTTGCGCTCACTGGGTGACCTTTTATCCCACATTTTTTCTTCTGTGCACAGAAAGAGATTCAGGCGATGAGCCAGTGCCACCATCCAAACATTGTGTCTTATTATACCTCCTTTGTGGTGAAGGATGAATTGTGGCTAGTGATGAAGCTCCTCAGTGGGGGTAAGTGCTGTAATACCGACTTCACTTGCTTTTATCTGTACCCTGACACTGATTTGAGTTTTTCAGTTATCCGTGTATCTCAGATAAGCTCAGGTTTGAACATAGAATGTAGTTGTGGTGACAGTATGACCCACCAGATAAGCTCAAGCCTCTGCCTCTCTCAGGCTCCGTGCTGGACATCATCAAACACATCATATCCCGCGGCGAGCATAAGACTGGCGTACTGGATGAAGCAAGCATCGCTACCATCCTGAAAGAGGTGCTGGAGGGACTAGAGTACCTTCACAAAAACGGGCAGATTCATCGGTGAGTAGAAAAGACGTTCCACCGCCCTGTGGGACCTCAAGCGCTGCTGCCTGAGCCTCCGTCAGGCCCGAGCCTCCATCTCTGTATGAGCGAGTGGTTTCCAGACCTCACGCTTTCAATATTTAATACAGTGAAAATGCATAATTGAGGAAGTTTGTTTCATGTAAATGTCCTCCCCAGGATCACCGAATGAAAAGAAAGGCCTCTCTGTATCCTCTGTGCCTTGTTGTGTGACAAGTGTTGTTGCTTCACATTGAAAGACTATTCATTTGCCCCCCCAGATTAAGACTTTATGTATTTGAGTGTATAATTTGTACCGTATTCCACATTGATTTTCTGACTTTATTAAAGAAAATGACTTTCAGTCGGAGTGGTCAGTGCCTCTGTAGAGAGAGACAGAGCAGCAGCTCACTGAGATCAGTTGCTGCGACTAACTCACTTATCCCTAATCAGGAACGATAGATGGAGCGAGGAAGGTTGGGGTCAGGTTAATCCACTCCAGTTCTTGGTGGTTCTTTGCACTCGGTGTACAGTGTGTAACCGCAAATCAAGTGGATTAAGATATAATAGATGAAAGTTCGCCTTTAAGCCGTTTTGTGTAGAATATTATGGAACGTTTGCTTGCAGAGTCACACCCGTGTTTGTGCAGCCGCTGACTTCTGTCGTTTTAATTGTGTGCCCCAGCTTAATCTTCTTCTCTTTATTTGCAGGGATCTAAAAGCTGGAAATATTCTTCTTGGGGAAGATGGCTCAGTGCAGATTGCTGGTACAGCACTTCTCGTCTCTCTTCCTTTCAGTATTTCCCACATTCTTAAAACAAAATGATCCCAACTCAACTCTGTTAAATATATATATAAAAAAAAGGTCCTCTAATGAGTTTCAATTCGTTTGCACACCAGACTTCGGTGTGAGTGCCTTTCTAGCTGCAGGTGGAGACATGACAAGGAACAAAGTCCGGAAAACATTTGTTGGGACGCCGTGCTGGATGGCCCCGGAGGTCATGGAGCAGGTGGGAGACTGCGGCTTGTTTCTGTTACACTTCAGCTGAGGCTGAACAGACGGCATGAGCATCCGACTCACAGGCGTCTGCTTTTATTTTGCAGGTTCGTGGCTATGACTTCAAAGCAGACATCTGGAGTTTCGGGATAACCGCGATCGAACTGGCCACGGGGGCTGCACCGTATCACAAATACCCACCCATGAAGGTAACGGTCGCATACGTAAATCTGTATTCAGCTCTCAGTTACCGGTAGGTGATTTCATGTTGATCGAGCTGATCCTGATCTCGCTCTGTCTTTAGGTGCTGATGCTGACTTTGCAGAACGACCCTCCCTGTCTGGAGACGGGCATCACCGATAAGGAAATGGTGAAGAAGTATGGAAAGTCCTTCAGGAAGATGCTCTCACTCTGCTTACAGAAAGACCCAGAAAAAAGGTTAGTTAAGTCTTCAAATTTTTTTTTTTTTTTTTTTTTTTATTTTTTTTTTTCAGAAAGAAATTCTTTAAATGTGTGTCCCTTTCATTTCTAGGCCTACGGCTGCTGAGCTGCTGAAGCACAAATTCTTCACGAAAGCCAAGGTGACCACACGTCTCTATTCTGGGAATGAGCTGAAGCTGTTGTTGCTCGACTTTAGGCGAAAGTATTTATGATGTCCAATAATGCACGCTTGTCTTTATGTTACAGAACAATGAGTACTTACAGGAGAGGCTCCTTCAGAAAGGTCCTTCGATAACGGATCGTTCCAAAAAGGTTTGGCCACCTATTACACACACTCTCCACGCAGCTGATTGAAGCTCTGTAGAAATGTGTGCCATGCCGGCGGCCTTGCCGTCTGGTGCAGGGTGTGTCCCAGCTTCCCATCGTTTAAAGCTGTGGAATTCCTGAAGAGGATCAAAGAGGTGCTGAATCGGCATTGAGCGGCGCCTCCTGTTTTACGCCTTGCATAGGTGCGTCGTGTGCCCGGTTCCAGCGGCCGCCTCCACAAGACGGAGGATGGCGGGTGGGAGTGGAGTGACGACGAGCTGGACGAGGAGAGCGAGGAGGGTAAAGCTGCAGTGGCGGCTCTGCGGGTGAGAGGTCGAGCGCGCCTGTGTCTCAGGAGAACAGATCCAGTTTGTTTGTCGTCGTTTTTGTAGCCATAAAGCGTCTCCTTGTATTAGCGCAGTTTAGATCCAGGCTACTTCCTTCTGGTGGTGCATAGGATGAGCTCTGTCCCTCGAGTGTGAAAGACCCGGGTTCAGGGAGTGTGGCGTCACAATATTTTTTGTTAGCTTTTTACAAATTGTGAATAATTGATTCTTTAAATCAACACAGAATGTGTTGATGGTAATAACAGAAGCCAATATTTTAATATATTGTGATCAGAACTCGTGGCTATGAGAAACATCACTGCTCAGATCACCTGCTGGAATGATTTCGCAGTGTATGTTCTCACTTGATTGATGTCTGGTTGTGGGATTTTTTACTGTCCTGTCTGTCTTAACTGTGATGTCAGTTAAGCCTGGTGCTCAATGTTCCAATTCCTTCAATCTTCAAATACTCCATCAGTCCATACATTGGGGGGATAAAAGGGCAATTGCATGTATTTAATCCTGACAATCTGTCATGTCCATTCTGCAGTCGCCCAGAGTCAAGGACGGGTCCCAGAATATGGAGGTGAGTCCATTTGTAGTGGACATGACCTGAATCCTGATTTATCGTAAAGCCTTAACGCTGATCTGCATGACTGTCTTAATGTGTTTCTTCGATTCGGTTTCGCCTATTTTCTTCTCGTTCCTATTTGTTTGTGTCAAACTGCATTGTTACTGATTTTACGTTCGCACCTCGGTGTCTCTTAGCTTTTCCCGCCAGCAGATGGCACTGCAGCCCATCTGCAGCCGCCGCCTGCAGTGCAGGAGAAACCAGCTAATGTGGCTTCAACAGCAGAAGACGTCCCGCCGCCGGCTCCCCCTCAGGCTGCGAGTCCTTCACATGTCCCTGCTGTTCAGGTGAAAAGCACTACAGGAAACGTGGCGACAGAGAAAATGTCCTTTTTCATTTCTTTTGCCAGACTTGGATGTTTTCACTGTTACAATCAATCACATTGAGTTTGATTTTTAGTCTTAAATTACTTGCTTAGATCGTTGTTTGTATTCATATTAATCAACTTGTTTTTTTTTTTCCCTTCACTGTTCTTCCAGGATCCAGCAGCCTCATCCGGTGTCCCCATCAGTCTCGTCCTGAGATTGAGAAATCTCAAGAAAGAGCTCAATGACATTCGATTTGAGTTCATGCCTGGCAGAGGTACAAGCACTCACACATAATGTCATGACAGAACTTAGACATTTAAACTCCAGCAGCATACAACTCCTGTTGGAATTCTTTCATGTAAACTCGGCTGCATTCCATAAGTGGCATCTGCCGCTGATACTCACAGGTCATTATGTTGGTCTGATCACAGCACTGCCTCTTCAGCAGTGTCGTCAGTAGAACAACAGCATGTTGAGCGTGGTGTTTCTTGGAGTATCAAAACAGTAAAACCAAAATAGAAACTCCAAGTGAATTATATTTAGCCCACACAAAATCATTTCCATCTTTATGGTAATTACATCTTTAATTAAACATCGGTACACACCCTGTAATGCTCCTTTATCCTGTTTCAGACCTATAAAACAAATTCATTCAGTTCTTTCTCAAAGAAAAGAAAACCCCCAAAATTCACCAAGCTGTTTATTTTCTGGACTATTCATTCATGTAGAATAAATAAGCAGCAGATTCTGTTCATTATTCAAAGAGTGCTCCACGTCAAGGACCCCAAATAGGCTTAAAGAGCCAGTTGAACCAGCAGCTAAACTGAACTCTGTATCAGGAGGTAATCTGTGGAACAACATCAGCGAAAACACGTGAAACAAAATACAGAGCGGACGCTGGAACTGAAATACAGCGGCTCATGCTCGGACAGTGAAGTCCCAGTTCACCACTGAATCCAACCGTTGGTGGTTTTTACTGCTGTTGAAGTGAGTTTCGATTTGTTTTCGCCTCAGACTCGGCTGATGGAGTCTCTCAAGAGCTGGTCTCAGCTGGTCTGGTTGATGGGAGAGACTTAGTTATTGGTGAGTACAGTGACTGCTGGATGGGATGTTGATCGTCAGCGATCGTTTCATGAAGAATTTTTGTGTTGATCTACTTTTAAATGATTGAATGTTCATGTCATTTCTTCTTCTTTTTTTTTGGAGTATGCACAGTCAATCAATCAATCAATCAATCAATTTATTTTTGTATAGCCCAGTATCACAACAACAGTTGCCTCAGAGGGCTTCAAGATGTTACATTTGTCGGTAAAAGTAAAAACAGTGAATAAGCATAATGGTAATATGTCAATATTTACAGTATGGAATTGTATTTCTAAAACGGTGAACCAACAGGACGAAGACTCCTGCTGTCTGTCGTTTTTCCATGTGACTCAATCCTCCCCGTTCTGTCCGTTTGCTGTCTAGTTGCTGCCAACTTGCAGAAGATTGTCGATGACCCCTCTAATAACAAAAACGTGACCTTTAAACTGGTAATCAAAGCAACTAAATCTTTTACTCTTTACGTCTTATGTCATGATTAAATCTTTTTCTAACATGTGTTTTCACACATTTGCAAATAGTGAGTTTTGTTGTTGTTTTTTAGGCGTCTGGTGTGGAGGAGTCGGAAATCCCTGATGATATTAAACTCATTGGATTCGCACAACTCACCATCAACTAAGTCAAGCAGAGCCAGGAAACAAAGGACAGATGAAAAATGGTGTTGCACAGCTGCATTGTAGTCAATTCCAAGAAACCACTACTGCCAAAAAGAGGAGGTGGAGGAAGAGGAGCGAGCATGAGGCTGGCAGGAGGGTGACGCTACTGCAGGATGCATGAGGACCACATTGGAGAGGTTCAGTTCATCACAAGAATCACACTTGAAAAGTTTACAGTGCGCTTATACAGTAAATGGGAGAAGAGATGCAATCAAGTATATCCATTCCTAATTTCTTTTTTTTTTTCTTTTCATTTCTTCCTCTCTCTTCATACACAAGCACAATACAAATCATCTCCTGCCAGTACTGGAAGTAATTGCCTTTTTTTTCTTTTTCTTTTAATTTTTTTTTTTAAGTATCGACTGTGCCACAAAGCTCTGAGGAGTGTCGTGCCACCTTAACATGGCACTTTATGCTACACTGAAACAGAAGTGTAAGTTCAGCCTTAGTTCATAGAGACTTGACCAGTGTGTTTGGTGGGAAAAATTGAGTCAGTCTGTGACCGCGAGGTGTATTTTATTTTACGCCTACCTACGACATCTAAGAAAATCCCTTAACAATAATACAAATACCTTATTAACGCATTGTAGCATAGTTTTCCTTTTTAAGAAAAAAAATGATTTTCTGTCTTATGAATGAGTTTGTACTTAAAGAAATGAAAATTGAATCAAGTCTCCTGTGCAAAACGGCCCAAAGCAGTGTGATGAATTCTGTCCCCCACAGCATCGGTGTGGTCATTTGTCATCTCTGACTTGAAATACGCGCATTTCATGTTCAATCGTTTTGTCCGATTATTCCATATACAGGTTCACGCTTTGACACACGGTGGTAAAGACAGCATTACTTACAGATTTCAACCTGCCTACTGTTCCTGTACTATGCAATAATTGTTTTCTTTCCACTAGTTGCTGATTTTCCTCCTCTTTTGTCTCCTAAAACCACTTTTTGTGCGCGTACCCTCCAAAAGGAGTTCATGAAGAGTCGCCCAGCCGAACGGGCAGCTCTGAAAGAACATGCAGCAAACATTACTGTGGTTGACACCAAGTGTGAAAACATTGACAGCAGACGGGTAATGATTCCTTTTCTTTTTTTTAACCAAAACTCCTCGGAGATAATTCAGCCTTGTAATTACTGAATCCTGAATGCTGGTGGTGATGCACAGACTGACTGCTGATGGATTTCTGTGAAGGTACACGCCCTAAAAATCCCCGTTTAAAAAAACAAAACAAAAAAAAAAACACTCTTCCAACATGAAATAAATCATTACTTATAAATAAATCACCATAATTAGTTGGTGAGATTGTGACTCTAATTTGACATTTTCCATGCAGATAGCTTTTTTTTCCCCTCCTCTTTCTGGGACTTTGTTCCAGTGGTTTTCGTTCTCGCGCAGCTACAGTGCAGATGAATTAAACTCTTTGAGGTAATGACCGCTGATCAGAACCGATCGAGAGAATTTGATATTTAATGAATGACAATTGAAGTGTTTTCTCCCTTTAAAAAAAATTAAACATTTACTTTTTTTGCGCAAATGTTAAGTTTTTAGTTGGTCTCACTCTCACTGCAGCAGCATGTTGTCATTGATCAGTCAAAAAAAAAAATAAAAAAAGGCATTTATTCCAAGTGGAATCATATTAAACTTTAATCAGGGCTTCTGAAACCTCAATAATGAAAAAAAAAAAAAAAAAACTATCTGCATGCTAGATTATCAGACTGCTCGTGTATATTGGGTAAAATAACCCTTTTCAGAAACCAGTCCTTTTCATTTTTCACCATGGAGCACGTCATTTTGGCCGACTGTCGTGTCATTGCTTCCAAAAACACTCGCCGAACCCAGGAATCACTGTCGTCACTCCCGGTGTAGCTGTATGGTTGTTTTGTACCACGTGCAAAAAGGGCTGTGGTAAAGCTCCCAAGTTCAGGTACCGATGTAAATGGTGTATGTAAAGATGTTGTAAATGTACATATATGATGGCGACTCCATGCACTGTCACGCAAACTCCATCATGAGGTTTGTATGTAACGATGTAGATGCATTGACTGTTTAAGTGTACATGTCAGATAATAGGAACATTTCAGTTGTAAATATTGACCGAGGTGAACCGATCGGAGCTCATTTCGTTCACAGCATTTCAGGTTTGTTTTGTAGTGTTTCTCCGCACTGTTGGCCTTCGGCAGATATTCAAGAATCATGTAGAATTTATGAGTTCAATTGGCACCTTATTGATATGTTAACATGCTTTTTTTTTTTTTGGAGGGGGGGGGGGGCACGGGGCTTGTTATCACTCTGCTTTCACGTCCAGATCCGCAGCGTTTCCTCACTGAAAGGAGTCCCAGACTGAACATGTTCTCACTGGGAGAGTGTCCTCTGTACACGTGTGGTAAAGCGATAAAATGAGTGATCATCAGTTTTTGTTTTTTTTTTTTAGTGGTCAAACTTGGAAGGACTTTCTTAATTTGTTCGAACAAAACAAAAAAAATCTCTTTGAGATCATTGAATTATTGATAATTTGATTGGCATGTTCATTTTCTCCATTTCTTTTCTTTTTCTTTTTTTTTTTACAGATAATTACATATATTTTTTAAAGAAATATGCTTAATCATTTACATGTCTGCATCCAAACATGCATAATTTGAAGAGGAATATCTGTGATGAGGTGTAAAAGTTTTCTTGACCGATTCTTTCCATTGTTGGAAATTTTCAACACATGCAAACTGATTTTTAGTAGATGAATAAAGTCACATGATGAAATCCAATGACTGAGGAGTGTCTTCCTTCAAGTCGGCATCAACTCCGATGAGTTGATGTCTTGCTGAATAAACATTACAGAGGTTGCATGTCAGTCATTTTCAACCGATTGTATTTTAACTGAAAAACGAGCACGGGTAGTGATTGTGGTGTCCCGGTGCTGCCAATAGCAGATATTGCAGTGGTCCCCGAACTACGGCCCGCCTCCACATTCGGCACGGTCGTGGTGCGCACGTTAACGCCAAACATGGCTTTCACAAGTTTTTGATAGAATAATCTGAAACCGATCATGTGTTTTCAAACACAACTGAAATGACAAAGGTCCGTTCACATGAACGTGAATCTTGACCTTCTGCTGTACTTTACCAGCTTCTTATCAGCTGAGTATCTTTCAAGGATTGCCTAATGGTGTCCTACAATCCTTCCGTGGTATTCCACACTTTATAGGTTTTTCACAGAAACTGCGGAAGGTACTGCAAATAGTCTTCATCCTTGATAAAAATCCAGTAATAATTTAACAAGATCTGGCTTTTCACTGGCGCTCAGGCTCCAACTTCCAGTTTGAATTATTATGCCGTTTGTTTAACATCTGAATGCTTGAATGAAGTGTTCTAATGAGCTTCCTCTTGTCAAGAACTATCATTTGTCTGTCCCGACCTGCAGGTGACTTTTTAAAAGTTCATCAGGGTCAAAGCGAGGTGGCTGTGGAGGAACGGTTTCTTATTGTTTCTTATTTTCTTCAGGTTATGTGACAATGATAAACCTGAAACCAGGTCAAGTGTGAGACCCTCCCACCATACAGGGGAAAGATTAAGCAGCATTTGAAAAGATTTCTGACATTATGTGGTCCTCTATTGCAATAATTCTGCATCACCACTTCAATATAGTATTGATTATGTAACCAGTTTATGTAACATAAATGATAAGGTGGACATTATAGCCTATAAACTTTGAAGTTCACAGCACAAAAAAAAGTGTTACATAATTTTTAAAGAGGTTGATAGACTGAGTTTTGAGGACATTTTGAAATAGTGAAGATGTTTCTTCTTGTGATTGTGAGATTGTTGTTTCTGTTGTCATTTATTACATTATTTGATGTTGCCACATGCTGCGGAAATTCAACTCTTGATTTTACTCCAAAGCACAGAGATTACATAGTAACAGTGAAAGAGAATGGTTGCTGAAGCCGTTCTTCCCACGAAATGGAAAGGGCTGTCTCATGCCTCCCGAAGCGTGTAGTCCAGGGTTTAAACATTAATACGTGGAGCGCTGCTTAAAGGTCGTCCTCTGGCAGCATCTCCCGAGGGACACAGAGCGCTGAACATGGCTGAATTTGGAGAAATTCTCCAGAATATTGGAGATTTTGGACGTTTCCAGAAGATCATCCTCTTTGCTCTCTGCTTTCCAAATGTCATCATGTCCTTCCTGTTTGCCAGTGTGTATTTCACTGAATCAGATCCAGACAGACACTGTAACACAGACTGGATCCTCGGGGTCAGTCCCAACCTGACTGCCGAGGAGCGGCTGAACCTCACTGTGCCCCGGGAGGAGGACGGGTCCTTCAGCAGGTGTCGGATGTTCGAACCGGTGGACTGGGACATCGAAGCTATCAGGAAGTACGGGCTGAACGAGACCGCCGGCTGCCGGAATGGATGGCAGTACAACAGCCTGCTCTATGAGTCCACCATCGTCACGGATGTAAGTGATAAATATCATCATTCCTGATGCCCAGGCACTAAAATAGGATTTTTCTAAAGGAAAAAAATACTAACAATTGTGTATTATTTTCCCCCCAATAGTTTGATTTAGTCTGTGACAAGGCCAACATGGTGCAAGTGGCACAAACAGTATTTATGGCCGGTGTCGTCGCTGGCTGCCTCTTATTCGGACCATTTGCTGAATCGTGAGTGACCAAAGCATCATCAGATTTGTTTCTTTGTTTCTGAATGAAAACCATCTCACACAGTGTTAGTTGCACTGAAGAAAACGGGATCCCTGACGTGTTGGCGGTATCCGTTCTAAACTTGAGAGGTCTTCTCTGTTCCAGGTTTGGTCGTAAACGAGCCACTCAGATCCCACTTTTCATCACAGTCATATTTGCATTGACAACTGCACTGTGTCCCAACTTCTACTTGTATTTGGCCTCCCAGTTCATGGTTGGGATCGGCTATGGAGGATTTCGACTCAACTGCATCATTCTGGGTACAGTACATTTCACTAGACTTGTGCCTTTCTTTTGTTAAACGTAATAGCAACACCTCGAGCTCTAGAATTGAAGTTAAAGTGGTGAATCTGTCCTAGCCAGGGAGCCCAGAGCCTGTGGTGATCTATAAGTCTGAGACGGGTCTCCTGTAGAAAACGTTTGCCAGGATTAAGCTGATTAAAGACCATGGTCCCTTTTTTAAGACTGCCCAAGCCACTGACATTCCAACTGAGAAAACGAATCGGCTTGCCCATGCCAGAAGTGTTGGGATTTAAATAATGAGAACAAATTAATGAATGAGTGAGAGAAAAAGCAAGAAAAAAATTAGAAAATTAGAACATTGGTCATTAATTAAGAATTCTAATGCAAATGTAACCGAAGTATTCCTCAAAAAATAGAAGTAATTAAATCTGAACGAACAATAAAGATCCAATGTTTTAGTTGCATTTAATGGAATGTAAAATACACTGAAATACAACAAGCTGACTTTCATGAAGATTGTTGTCTTCTTCTCTACATAGAATGTTTTAACTGCTTGTCTCTATTTAAGTTGAAATTAAATCAAAACATGGAAAAACACAAACTAATCTCCAGGGTGTGTGTGGTGATAAACCAATGAAATTTGAATCCCTGCATGTTCAGTCTTACAGATGATCATCGGTTTGCTCCAGTAATACCCAGAAATCAGTGTTCAGGTGACCGCAGTGACACGTTCCTCCGTTTCTGTAAAGATTCACTGACCCCTGCTGTCAGCTGTGTGCTACACACTGACTTTAAGCATAAATGCATGCAGGCAGACCTCTTTTAAGGCTTCTGATCTGTCTCATAAAACCAGGATAGATTATTTTGATCTGAGTGATGTGAGACAGCAAAGACTGTTATTACTGTGCTGGTGTCATAAATAACACTTCCATTTCCTATGTCTGCATTTGTTCTGCGTGTTGCATGTTTGTACTCTGAGAATACCTGATTGCTGACTTCATGCTTGCAGCCACTGAGTGGATCGGGGTGTCCAAGAGGTCGTGGGGGGCGTGTATCACGCAGCTGTGTGGCGCGTTGGGACAGAGCCTCCTGGCCGGGATGATTTACCTGGTCAGAAACTGGAGACTGTCTCAGCTCATCACAGCAGCTTTGCACGGGGTGGTCGCTCTCTACATATGGTGTGTGTTAACTCCTCGTTCTGGCCTTGTGTGAACTGACTGATATCGATGGAATTCCTAGAGTGTGTCTGTCTTGTGGACAGGTTCATTCCAGAGTCGGCCAGGTGGCTGCTGGATTCAGGAAGGACAGAAGAGGCAAAACAGTTGATTAAAAGAGTGGCAGCCATCAATAGACGCACTGTCCCAGAGTCTCTGCTGGAAAAGGTACTTTCACGTGAAAAATCAATGAAAAAAAACACATCTTATCGATAGATTATTGTTTTCAAACATGCTGGAAGCTTTAATGATCATCCTGTGTCAGCGGTTTTTCAGTAAACATGTTGCATTCTGAAGACTGGAATCAAATTTGCTGCCATAGATTACAGTAAATCTGACTCACCTTTGCAAGGCTGTTGGATTACATGAGCGTTGTGTCCACCCCTGTGCATTACAGATTGTTGTAAAGGAAAAAAAGGAAAAGAGAGGCATCATAATTCTTATGCAATCGTCTGTACTTAGGAAATATTTCTTTGCCGTAATATTGGGATGGTAAGTTCTATTTCACCACATCAATTCCACTGAGCCTGTGAATAATTAACTAAATCAAATTCTTTCGAAATATTTAACTTAGAGTTCATGTTTTAAATTTGACCTCAATGTCTAACGTTTTTTTTTTTTTTTAACTTTTCACAGGTTTTCATTGAATATTGCTTACTTCTGCCTTTCTTTTAATGTGGGAAAATTTGGCCTGAGCATCTTCTTGACGCAGGCTGTGTTTGGCTTGAGCGAATTGCCGGCACATGTTCTCTGCATTTGGCTGTTGGAAGTGTTGGGGAGAAAAGTCTCTCTCATATCGACTCTTCTGATTTCTGGACTGTTGTGCTTGTTACTCCTAGCCTTCCCTGAAGGTAAGGTAACAATTGCAAATATTGCTGTACTTCTATTCCATATACCCAGCTTAAGAGAACCCAATGCACGACTGGAGCGAGAAGTTAGGATGTGATTGGGATTTGATTGGAAATGATTAAGTTTAGCACGTGGCTCAAAAGGGCGGCACTCATTCATTTCATATTTACCAGGATGCAGTGGGAATGAGTCATGAAGTGCCATAAACCTGATCTTTATTGAAAGGGGATTGGCCAAGCAGTAGTGAAAGCGACACATGGCGTTCAGGATTATCATCAGTGAACTGCTCCCGTATGACACCTCACCTCTGTACAATGGAGCAAAGAAATAAAAGTCATTTTAATTTTTATTGTATCTAAAATGTAAAATAGGTGGCAGCTTTTTCTGCACACAAGGAAATCAGATATTTCTCTTTGGGAGGGTTGGAGGTGGAAGGGTCGTTGATAGCATTAAAAAAGTGTGTGAATTTGGAAAAGCAGTGCCTATGCCAGGTAAATCCCATTTGATCTTGGAAGATAATAGATGGGAATACATATTCTAGGTGTAAAGCTCATAGCTCTGAGAGTATTTTAAGGTTCACAATAAGCAGGTTTATAGGCCAACATGAGGAGCCGCTCAATTTTCTTCTTGACCTGTTTTTCACTCTGTTTAAGGCAATGCTGTGGCTGTTACAATACTAGCAACATTAGGACGCATCTTCAGTAACTGGGCAGGATCCGTGTGCGGCGTGTATGTTCAAGAACTCTTCCCAACGTCTTTTCGGTGAGACTCCTTCATTTTTGGCATCGGTGCTGATGGATGTGACTGTTCTCATTCGTCAGATTGGTTCAATCCTTCAAGTCAAAGTCAGCAAAAAGTATAAATGAACACCAGGATCCTGTGACGCAATGTCAATTCAACACTGATACACGGTGTTGCGTTGTCACGTTTCAGACAAACAGCGTCTGGTTTGGGCTCCATCGCGAGCCGAGTGGGCGGGCTGCTGTCTCCACTGCTCAACATGCTGGCCGTGTACCACTGGTCCATCCCCACCATCGTCTTCGGCTCCCTGTCACTCATCAGCGGAGGTTTCAGCTTCGTGCTGCCTGAGACCAGAAGGAAAGAGCTTCCTGACACGACCGACGAGGCCGAAGACAACAGGTAAGCAGCCACGAGCAAACTGGAGGTCCGGTCGCTTCGTATCAACTCCTGCATCCACATGTTGCTGGGTTGTGCAGCATAACAGCGTCTTCAAACACAGACGTTAATGTGAGCCACACACAGTAAATAATCCACTTTTGTAATAATGGAACATTTTAAGAACTCCATGATGACTTTTATTCATCACATATTTTCAAATTATCTCTCCATTGTCCTGATACAATAAACATGAATATAAGGGATTTAGAGAAATATACAAATAAAACAAATGGTAAGGGTTAAATAGCAAATTAAATCAGGTTAGTCCAGGAAGCACAGCTCGTGTAATCATTTTACATTTTGATTTTTTGCTTTGTTTGTATTGATATTTATCCCATACTATCTCTTAAGTAATAATACAAACTTCTCTGTGTTTCCCACAGATATAAGATGCCAATGAAGACCGAAAACATGTTCAAGGAGTTGGACATACGCCCAGGACAATCAACCAGGCTGTAGTCTGGACATTAGTTTATTCATTGCATCCTTTGATTGGATCAAAAGAACAACCTGTTTTGCTAATTTCAAAACATTAAATAAAATTATTTTACTTCTCTACAATGTGATTAAATCACTAAGATTTAATCACATTAAGATTGAGAAACAAAACATTAAAATAAAACGGAGACGCATGTAAACTTAACAGAAATGCCTAGGCCCAAAAGTGAAGCTTGTTATCGATCTCTTTTCCAAGCAAGGCCTGGCAGAGTGGCATCATGAAAACAGTGGATGAATGGAGAAGTCTTTCTCTGCAGAGTAGATTGCTCTGCAGACATGAAGTCATTATTACTATTCCAAAAAGCACATCATCATTAACTAACCTGTCTCACGACGGTGTAAACCCAGCTCACGCTCCCTATTAGTGGGAGAACAATCCAACGCTTGGTGAATTCTGCTTCACAATGAGAGCCGACATCAAAGGATCAAAAGCGATGAACGCTTGGCCGCCACAAGCCAGTTCTCCCTGTGGTAACTTTTCTGACACGTCCTGCTTATCTCTTACCAAAAAGTCAGAAGGCTCATCAGGCCCCGCTTTCACGACCAGAAGAGAGAGGGGGGGAGGGGTGATCAGAGAGCTGGATGGAGTGGAGAAGGAGGAAGTTGGGAAATCTGAGGAGGGAAAGATTCAAAAGTCTATAACATGAGATTTAAATTCATTAATGTTGATAACTTTCAGTGTGTTCAGGGTCATGAAGAGCTTCGCTTTGCAGGGAACCGTTTCTAAATATCATGGAGAGGTAAAGATGAACCTTCAGACCAGCGTCTACAACATGACTGAATGAGATAGTTTTATCTTCACTGGTGTTGAAGTGGCAGAAACAAGATCAAGCAGTCTTTGAGACAAAATTACAACATGTTGGAGATAAACAGTCACTGATACATTATTGAATGGGAACATTGATCGCAGTTACCTGTTTTCAGCCTCTTCAGCCGTCTCGGGAAACTCGGAATGTGTGTGTTTGTGTGTGTGACTTCTTACATCCATTTTCCTCAGTTCATGTTATTAGTGCAGTGCTTTCCAGTCCTGGTCCGCAGGTCTTCCTGTCCAGCAAGTTTTAGAGGTTTCCTTCTTCCAACACACCTGATTCAAATGATCTGCTCAAACATCAGGCTCTGCACAATGTGCTGGAAGAAGAAAACAGCTAAAACATGTTGGATGGGGGAACCTGAGGACCAGAACTGGAAAACACTGCATCAGAGTATTCTTCAGCTCATATAATCGCTCAACAAATAAGTGTCAAATGATTGCTTAAATATCCCTGCTAAAGAGAGGAAGTGTTGTGCAGTGTTAATCATCAAACCAGATGGCTTCAGTCATTCATCTTTATTATAGATTACTGGTGAATACAATCAAAACAGATGGATTTCAAATTAACATGCCTTTTCATTCTCTGGAACACAGACAGATGTCACTTTTAACAGCTTTGATCAATTTTTATTCCACTCAAAATCTCAGTTGATACATGCAGTATCTCCACAAATGTTACTTCTTCTTTTGGTCTCCTCACTTGAAACAACAACAAAAATCATGTCCAGTCATCGAGCTACACATAATTGTAATAAAATTGTAATCATGATAAATTCAGAGATACTAATGATGATAAACATCTGATTAAAATGTAGTGCAAGTAAAAGCAAATTTCCAGGTAAACTAAATCAAATGATAATTTTTAATTTGTTATATTCGTCCACAATGCACACTTTTTTTGTCACCTCTGTTATCCCAACAAGTCATCCATCCAGCTACTGTCTGTGGGAGTATTCTTGGTCGTGGCCTCTGTATTCACACTATCGCTCATAAAACTGTCCACAAACACATTTGTGTCATTTGGCTGAGACACTGGCAGCAACTGCGTTTCAGTCGTAAAGATGTCATCAGCAAAAAGGTTTATCTGAGCGGGGGCAGTGGCAGTACTGGCACTATCTGAACCGAGTAAATCATTCAGCAAGTCAGATGTGGCTGGGCCACTTTGTGGCTCTGAGAGCATAACCGGGCCGCTCGAGACATCGAGATCTCCAAAGATACTGTCAGAAAAAGCAGCTCCTCCTCCGTCGGACACGGTGACAGGAGGAGGCTGAGTGAACACATTATCGTTTGAGCTGAATATGTCAAAGTCAAGAACTTGCTCGTTCATCTGGCTTTTTGTACCGAATGGGTCTGAAAACTGATTTTCAGTTTGGTTTGTGGGAACTGATCCGGGAACAGCCCATTGATCTGTCACATCAAGAACTGTTTCATTCTCAGCTGACATCGACGGAGAGTCGAACAGGCTGAAACTTGGCTCGGCGGCAGCTGGAGGTGAAGCTGAGGGTTCAGGAAAGGGTGAGGATGTTGTGACGGGAGATGGACCAAAAAAATCTGAGGACTCATGTGGACTCTCATGATTGAGGTCAAAAACCACATCAGTGTTCAGACTTTCTGCCACCTCTGCTGCTCTGTCCAGCTTCTGTTCCGATTCATCTGTGTCGGTCAGACTGGACCAGGAGTCATCATTGATTGAACCGTGTTCAATAATATCCTCATTGAAAAGATCGCTTGTGCTCATGTTGCTGCTCTTCTCGGGTGTTGGGCTAGATAACTTGTCTTGCTCTATGTTCTCTGACTGCGTGGTTGAAAGAAGATCTGTGGCCTCCTCTCCAGACTGAATGACAGACTGAATAAGAGCCTCATTGCTGTGAACATTCAGTATTTGCTCACTTGGATTTATATCAGTTTGCAGTGGAGCTACTTGATCCTCATCTCTTACACTTATTGGTGTCTCCAGAAACGTGGATTGCTCTGCAGATATGAAGCTATTATCCTGATCGATGTTTTTAGGAGGCTTGCCATCCTGTTCCAGAGGTGGGACTTCAGCCATAAGTATTTCACTCTGGATCTCTTTTGTCCCAGGCTCTGTTTTTGGGTCATTAGCGTGGGTCTGGCTATTTTTGTCATTTTCTTCAGTGGGTTTTATGATGACTTCCTCTGTCTCTGACGATGTCTGAAGCGGTTTTCCTGAGAGTTTCCCACTGGAAACTGTTCTTTTGGGTTCTGTCTTGTTTGCTTTGTCATTGCCACCTGATGTGAAAAGTTTGGATAAAGGACTTTTTCCTTTTGACCATGAGCTCAGCTTGGTCTTTGTTTTCTCAGGCTGTTTAGCAGCACTTTTTGGAGAAGTTGTTTCTACAACAGACTTCTTTTGATGATCGCTACTTCCTGGGTCATTGGCTGACTCAGCCTTTTCAAGCTCACTGCCGTCCTTCTCCAGACCGGATCCCTCTACAGTCATTTGATCAGTAACAACCTGTATATTTGACTCAGCTGTGTTGACTGAGGTTCTTGGGATGATATCTGGTTTCTGAGATGACTCCTGCTGTGTAATAATGAAAGCAGAACTTAGAAGTTCAGAGTCAAGTGATTTGTCGACTGTGTCTTCACCGTCTTTCAGAGTGGCATCGATCTGTAGTTTCTCTTGATTGCTCTGCAAATGGTTCTCTTGTACCATGTTTGACGTGTTAGCTGTCTCTTCATGGTGTTTATACTCATGAATTACTTCCTGTTCTTTCTGACTTGTCTCTGTTGGCTCTCTCGGACCTGTCTCTGTCTGTTCTCTCTGAGATGTCTGTATCTGTTCTTTTTGACTTGCCTCTGCCTGTTGTCTCCGATCTGTCGCTGTCGGTTCTCTCTGACTTGTCTTCATCTGTTCTTTCCGACCGGTCGCTATTGGTTCTCTCCGAACTGTCGCTATCGGTTCTCTCCAACCTGCCTCTATCTGTTCTTTCCGACCTGTCACTATCGGTTCTTTCCGACCTGTCTGTATCGGATCTTTCCGACCTGTCGCTATCGGTTCTCTCGGACGTATCTCTGTCTGTTCTTTCCGATCTGTCACTATTGCTTCTTTCCGACCTGTCACTATCGGTTCTTTCCGACCTGTCACTATCGGCTCTTTCCGACCTGTCTGTATCGGATCTTTCCGACCTGTCGCTATCGGTTCTCTCGGACGTGTCTCTGTCTGTTCTTTCCGATCTGTCACTATCGGTTCTTTCCGACCTGTTGCTACCGGTTCTCTCAGACGTGTCTCTGTCTGTTCTTTCCGACCTGTCTGTATCGGTTCTTTCCGACCTGTCGCTATCGGTTCCTTCCGACCTGTCGCTATTGGTTCTCTCCGGCCTGTCTGTATCAGTTCTTTCCAACCTGTCGGTATCAGTTCCTTCTGACCTGTCTCTATCTGTTCTTCCTCTGTCGGTTCTTTGCCGAACTTTGATGTTAAATGTTTGACATTACTCTTGCCACTGATGTTTTCTGCAGCCTTGGATTGATAACCTTGAAACTGAGCAGATTTCTTTAAGTGTACGGCACTGCTGGTTTCTCCGCTCGGCCGAGAGGGCCGATCATGAAGTGCCACACCAAATTTTTGAGCGAATCTCACAGCCTTCTGACCTTTATCTGGATGGTCGTCCCCTCTGTAATTGCCTGCTGTGTTGTTTGTTGTTGAGCTGGTTGCTACACTTGTCTGGAATGTATTTTTGCTCATGACAGATGCACCTGTTCCTGAGCGAGGCAAAGAAATAGTTTTCGTTGTTGGAGAAAGCAGAGAGCTTTCTTTTGCTGCATGTTGAGTTATTTTCTTTGAGGGGAACTTCTCTACTGAGTTAAAACCTTCCGCCCTCGATTGTACCTTGACTCCCTTGTCCTGTGTTTCTCCTCTGTAGCTGAGCCTGTCACTTTTCCATCGTTCTGATGAGCTGTTCGTCATTTTGTTTGTTTTTTCTTTGTCAGGCATCTTGTTTTTCTGTGCGGGCGTATATGTTTGAGGTGTTTGAACAATGCTGGCATTCTTTTTCTTCTCTGGAGGCCAGCTCAGGTTCAGTTTACCTCTTGCTTCTGGAACACTTTTATTTCCTAGCTCTCTTACAGATGACTTAGTAGCAAACGCACCGGCAGACATTTCCCTATTGATATCAGAAGTGCGAAACTTAGACTTTGTTGTTTTAACAGAGGACTTGAAATCCAGCTCGTCAATTCCTTGATCTTTTTGATTCCAGCGATTCTTATGTTGTGTGTGCCCAAAACCTTCATGATAATTTCCTCTTCTTTTAAAGAGTTCTTGGTAGTGAGGAATGCAGTAGAACTCTCCATAAAGAGATGAGTAGTTTTGGATGCTGTAATAAAATGGCACAAAGTCAAAAGGCAAAATCAAACATGTCGAACATGATTCATTTTTTTTTTTTATTACTTTTTTTGTAGAGATTTATATGAAAATATTCTGAGATACGGGCTTTATTTATGCAGGACAGCATTAGGTATGTTTATCCTGGTAAGTTTTAATATGATTAGTGGACACATTTTGTATTGTGTTGATGAAAAAAATTCTCACCTGAGCTTCTTGCCGCAGTGTTTGCAGCAGAAACAGTTGTTGTGCAGGATGAGTTTATTGGCCACCATTTTTTCCATCGGATAGACGGGTGTCAAACAGGCTGAGCACATTTCCTTGGCAGGTGGTTGGAACTACAATGATGGAAACAAATTTAGAATATAGCAACTTTTGATTGATGTTTGAAATTGCAAGAATTAAGAATTTATTTCTTATTTCCATTTATGTGCATTTATCTTTATGATTTTATCTTTCTTGTGGCTTCTAACTGAAGCTGCAGAGAAAAGCTTCTCGTGCCAGTGTTTATCAGTACTGTACATGATATAATGATATGCTGCATATACAATCAGGCTTTTTTAGTTTTTTAAATATTTATTTTATTTGACATTTTACACAACAGAACATGCAGTCATATCTACAAGCTTGACCTTCATAAAAGAACATACATTGTATAATGTGGTTACAGTATAAAATCTATAAGACAGATGTGTTTTAATCAAAAGTCAACATTTTTATTAATTCATTTGAAAGATATGTCTCATGACAAAAAAAAAAACATTTTATTTGAAAAAAAAAAAAAAGCAAGAATACATGAATGGAAACAGTTTATTTCCTAAAGTTAAAGGACTAGGAAACACACTGATAAGTGGCCTGCTTAGTGGTTTTCCTTCGGCTGGCTGAATGTCACAAAACCGACCCCGGCTTGGCGCTGCTTGAAACTTTGTCCTGAAACGTATGACCTGCTCTTTTCATCAAGGGAGACGTCATGACCTCATATCGCGTCGGACCCCCGGTGACCTCGAACAAGGCGCTGGACTTGCCGTCAGACTGCTTGGTGACGTATGTGGAAGTCATGGAGGACTGAAAGACGTTTCCAAAGCCGTCGGTTTCTTCGTATGTTTCGCTGACCGTCTTGGTGCCGATTATTCCCGCCGCTTGCTCTGGAACCGTTTTCACCTCGAGCACGCTGACCTTGCGCTGTGGACTTTGGTCATTTCTTGAAGACTTGGCGAGATCTGCGTTGGCGTCGCAGCGGCTGTGAGAGCTGCTCTCGTCGTGCGGTCTGAACGTCGACATGGTCGGCTTTGGCTGTTCGGGAGTCTTTCTGGCAGCGGAGTGAATGGAGATGAATGACGGTGAAGACTGAGAGGAAGACTGTCTGGTAAGTGGTTTATTTTGCATCTGTGTACGAGGGTTGCTTGCTGGGAGACTTGAATCTGGAAGCGTGACATCCGTCACGTCTTTACTTTGACTTGCTTTGGCCTTGCTGGACCCGATACTTATCTTCCTGATGTTATTGGTCACTTGAATATTTTGCTCAGATTTTAAAGATTCATCAAACAATCCTGACAACCCGACAATGTCAGCCTCTGATTTCAGGTTAGAGACGGAGTACAAAGCCTTCTTGATCGTCTCTTCGATCTCAAGAAGTTTTGCTAACGTCTGCTCCTTCAGATTCATAATTTCTTTGCTTGCCTTTTCCAGATCTTCAAATGCAGTGTCAACCGAGGAGATGCTTTCAAGGTCATCATCCAGTGTTTCTACTTCAACTTTCTTTTCCTCCTTTCTACTCTGTTTAGCATTTGGACCCATCCAGACTGGGACATTCTCATATAATGTCTTCAGAGAGCTGGCGTCCACACTGCTGGTCTCTCCCTCGATTTCTTGCACTTGCGACAGGATTCCTTTGAGTTCCTCTCGTTTCCTCAAATTTTCAAAGATTTCCATTGCAGCCTTTACGTTTCCTTTCATAATCTCCTCTTTGTGGACAGACAATCTTTGTCGTCTCTCATCTTCTGTTTCTCTTCCTTTCTTCTCTCTTAAGACAACTTTATCTTCAACTGTTTGCTTCTTATCGCTGAGGTCATGTTGCTGGACGTGACGTGAATCAACTGGACGATCGGTCTCCGTTGCGTATTGGTTTTTGCCTCGTTTGTGTTGCTGAGTAGTGATTTTATCCGCTTCTTTGTGGTTTTTACTGTGTTCATCTATAACACTTACCTTCTTTGGCAACAAAGCTCTTTTTTCTAAAGACTCACTGTCCTTTCTTTCAAAGTTTTGCAGGGCTGCCTTCAAGGTCATGTTCGTTTCCTGCCTGCTGTCTTCCGCATAATTCTTCATACACATCTGAATCTCCTCTGCTGCATTTATTTTCTGTATCACATTTCTTTCTATTTCCACATTACTGCTGTTAGATTTTGATTTCAGTTGGTTGTCTGGTTTGCTTTCAGGGAGCGTTTCTGCTGTCGTGCTCTTTTTCATTTCCATAGCCTTGAAGTCCACTGATGCGCGTTCATTTGTTCGGTTTGTGTCCAGCACTGCTTCATCAGCGTATTTTTGGTGCCACTGAACAGTCTCTTTACAGGTTTTTCTATGCTGTGCATCTGAGGAGTGTGTCACAGCATGTTGGCTCCGTTTTTGAGTAATTGCATCACTTTTTAGGTCCTTGACAGAGTAAGCAGCGTCGACTGTGGGGAACGATGATGAATTCTGCTCTTCCACCACAACACTTTTTGTCCATTGAGGCTTTGGCGGTAAAGCTGGCTTCTGCTCCTGCGGTTTCTCGGTCTTTTGAGGCAGCGGAGGTGCGGCTACAGTTGCTGGGCTGGCTGATCTACAGTTTCCGTTTGCTACAGGGTTGAGAGTTGAATTCTGTGTGGTAATGGGTGGCTGTCCTTCACAGGTTACTGAAATTGAAGGAGACAGTTTTGTGTCAGATGGAGGCAGAGACACCACAACACACTGCTTGTGAACAGTCTTGCTCCTCCCTGAACACTTCCCTGAATTTCTGTATATCATTGCAGCTTTATAGTCTCCTTTGGATACGTTTACACTCGACTTCTCAAGCGATTCCAGAGCCAACTGGACATTACCTCTCACAATACTTTCTTTGTCTAGAACCTTCTGTTCTGTGGCTGCACTCTGCAGAGATCTAATAGCTGCTTTTACATCTCCTCTGATCGCTTCCTCTGTCTCATCTTCAATTTTCTGACCATTAAGCTCACTGTATGCTACAGGTTTTAGCAGTTCTGAGCCACAATTACTGACAATAACTGTACCGTGTTGACAAGCCTCAAAGGAAATATGGTTTTCTTCAGCTTTTTCTGCATCACTGACCTTTGGATAAGTCCTCTTTTGTTGGCATCTGGAGGAGGATGAACATGTGGACTGTGTCACTGTCGATGAGCTTCCCTCTTCCGCTGACAGGTTCAGGTTGTATATTTTTCCCGGAGTAGCAACGTCCCGTTCCACATGCATGCTTTGCTGCTTGGCCATTTCAAGAGACTTTTTTGCCGCCTTCACATCTCCAGATATGATGACTTCTTTTTGCATTTGGTTTCCTTCTATTTCAGGTCCTTGGGCTGACAAGTCCATGTCATAGATGGTTCCTGGTTTAATGACCTCCCGTTCCACTATCATGCTTTGTTGCTTTGCACGTTCTAATGACTGCATGGTGGCCTTGATGTCCCCTGAGACAATTTCCTCCTTTTCGACAATGACAGGTTGCTTTACTGCGAGTTGCTGCTTTGCTGACAGGACATCTCCAGGGATTATTTCTTCCTTTTCGATACAGCTATCCACACTGATATTGCACTCTGACGAAAACACTTTTTTTGTGTTCTTTACATCTCCCGGCAGAACATCAGAAATAGTCCGCTCCACCTGCTCCTTCTGCTGACACAGGCTTTTCTTTGCTTCCCTCACGCCCCCGTGAACCGTTTCAATCTGCTCTTTGGCCATCAGGCTGTGATCAACCTCATCTTCACATTCCTCGGCGTGGAGACTCTTCAGATAACATAGATCCCCTTTCTCAATGCAACTTTTGTACAAATTAACATTTCCTTTCTCAGTTTCATCCACGGTGCAAGATGTTGCGGTCTTCTGATTATGGGCTGTGGCGAGAAGATTTCCAATGGTAGACTTTACATCTCCTCTCTCGGTTACGTGACTCGCAGTTTTGATTTCATTATTGCACATGAGAGAATAAACGGACAACTCAGCTAGTCCTTCTGCGGTTTCTTGTATCACGATTCCCTTCTTCTTATTCTTTTCTTGAACAAGCAGGTCATCGATCATCTGGGCAATATTTTTGATTCTCTGATCGCTCTCGATGTTGACGGACTCAGCTGGCTGTAAAACCGGGAGCTCCACAACTGTGGTTTTAACTTTACCTTTTTCGCTCTCTTTCAAAAGAGTGACTTGTGGTTTGAGGGTGGGTTTGATCAGCAGCTGCAACATGATGTTCCTGATGTTACCTCGAATGACCTCCTCTTTCTGAATCTGCAGGCCCTTGTTGTTTTCAATGAGATATTTTCCCATGTTGACGTTCCTGTTCTCGCTGGCTTCGATTATGATGCCGCTTGAGTGAACAAAGGTCATTTGGTTCAGGAATGAAAGGGTGTCTGCAACACTGCTGCAAGTGATTTTGTCCAGTGGAGTGGTCTCAAACATCCAGGTGGTGCACTTTACATCAGCTTTTGGGATCTCTTCAGCACCCTGGACCGAGGTATCTTTAGATTCCTTGATCTTGTCAAGTGGCTGAGACTCAAACAGCCAGGTGCAGCGTTTCACATCCCCCTTTTGGCTGTCTTCCCTGTGGACTGTCTTAACTGGGCTTTGTTCCTCAGGATCCCCTTTCAAGCTATCAATGGTCTGATTCTCAAAGAGCCAGGTAGATGTCCTGACATCGCCCTGCTGCACATCAGTCACACTGACCATTCTCACGAATTTCTTGCTTGCCTGCTCAGATTCAAAGATCTGTTTGTTGAGCTGTACATTTTTGCTGCCAAAGTCCTCAGTCACCCTGACGGATGGCTCCTCGTTGCTCGTGAACGAGTCCAGAGGCTGCGTCTCAAACTTCCACCTGGCTGCTTTGACATCTCCAGCCTTGACGTCTTCCTGAGTGACTGCCCGGATTACGTAGACTTCATTCTCGGCCTTGATGGCGTCCAGGGGTTTCGTCTCAAACATCCACCTCGCTCCTCTCACATCGCCACTCATCACCTCTTCTTTTTTCACAGTTGTCACTTCATGAAATTGTCCCTCTTTGTCTCTGATAGCGTACATCGGCAGAGACTCGAACATCATGCTGCTTGACTTCACGTCGACGCTGCTCGCAGGCTGTTCCACAGAGACCGGCGTCCGGTCCACAGGTTCCTCGTGGATTTTGTCCAATGAGGATGTTTCAAAGACAAACTTTTTGTTCTTCACGTCGCCGCCTTGAAGATCCTCGACTTGCTTTGCGTTTTGCTCGCTGCTGTCCTTATTGATCAAGTTCATAGGGCAGTTCTCAAACATCCAAGTAAACTTGTTCACTGAACCTTTTTCGATGTGTTCGTCTTTGTTCTGGTCACCAGATGTTCTCAGCATCTCGGATCCTATTTCGTCGAGGGATTGGGATTCAAAAAGTTCTTTGACCCTGGAGACGTCTCCAGACTGAAAGTTAACCTGGCTGATACATCTGGAATCCCGTTCTGCGTTTGAATCTTTTCTTATTCTGTCCAAGGTTTCTGTTTCAAACAGATGTTTGACTGTTTGCACACCGACCTCTGATTTGACCGAATCCTGTGTGGTACTGCATAGTTTCAGACTGTACTCTTCCCCATCTTTGATACTGTCGAGAGGCTGTGACTCAAAAAGCCAAGTCATTGATTTGACATCTGCGTCGATGTCTTCTTTGTCTTTCATTTTTTCTGATTTGTCATACAGAATATCCATTGGCTGCGTCTCGAATAACCATTTACAGGACTTGACGTCACCTTTACGGGTTTCTTCTTGTGAAGAAGAGCTTTGCGCCGTCTGATTGAACTTCGAGTGGATTCCGTCTATTGTCTGAGTCTCAAAAAGCCATTTTGCCATCTTGACGTCACCCATTGTGTCCTCCTGTCTGGTGATGCCTTTGATCACCTCGACGTTTTCCTTTCCCTCTGCTAACTGGTCCAGAGGTCTGGTCTCAAACATCCACTTGTAGTTTTTGACTTTTCCTTTGATGAACTCCTCTCGGCTGACTGTTGTAACCTCGTGGAGGTTTCCAGAGCTGTCCTTTATCGCATATAAAGGAGTTGTCTCGAACATTGCTTTGTTACCTTGGACATTTCCCGCTGTGATATCATGCTCCTTCTCCTTTATGTCTTCATCAGAATGAGCAATCTTGCACAAAGGAATTGTTTCAAAAAGCTGTTTGAAGCCCTTCACATCACCTCTCTCTATGTCATGTTCTTTGAATGAGGCGCTCCTCTGACTGCTGCAGCCCTCAAAGATTTGTTTTTTGCCTTTCACTTCTCCTTGTTCATCAGCTGAAAGAGTAATTTTCTTCAGTTTCCCGACTTCATAACTCTCACTCAGAGCTTCCATGGGCTGGGTTTCAAACAGCCACAGGGACGTCTTCACATCTCCTCCAACGATTTCTTCCTTTTCCAAAGACCTCTCTTCAGAGTCTCCCTTTAATGCGGCCAAAGGTTGCAGCTCAAAGAGCTTCCTTTTATTGACAACATCGGCCTCTCGTGTTGTTTCGGCTGTTCCTTTAAACTGGTCTTCTCCCACAGCCTCTTGTATGGTATCAAAAGACTGTGTTTCAAACATCCACCTCTTCTGATCAACACCTTTATGGCCTTCCTCCAGAGATATACCTCGAATTATCTTCAGTCCATCAGCTCCCTTATTGATCAGGTCCAAAGGCTGGGTTTCAAACAGCCAACGGGCCGTGCTGATGTTGCTCCCGCTGACCTCCTCCCTGCACACTGACTTGATCTCGTGGATGTTGCCACTGTTGTCTCGGATGGCGCAGCACGGCTCTGTCTGGAAGAGCTTGACCGTCTTCTGGACGTCTCCTCTCTGCTCCTGAAGCTCAGATTTAAGTTTCAGGAAGCTGTGGTCTTCGATGGAGTTGCAGCGGCCAAGATCACTCAGGGGCTTGGACTCGAACAGCATCCGAGTCCCCCTGACATCTCCGGGCTGGATGGGTTCCTTCAGCACCGCCTCCACCAGCTCACCCTCCTCACTTTTTGACCTACTGAGGGAATCTAACGGCTGGGTCTCGAACAGCCACGTGGATGTTCTCACATCCCCACTGACGGACAGCTGCCTTTTGGCAGACCGTTCCTGAGCGCTGTCACACTTCTCGAACATTGAGGAAGTACTTCTGACATCTCCGCCCGTTAACTCCTCATCGTCCATCAGCTTCTTGGTCGCATGAGGATCCCCGATATTGTCCAGCGTCCAGTTCTCGAAGATCCACCTCATCGACTGCACCTCACCCTGATAAGCTGCGTCCGCTGCCTGAGAGGCTTCGGACTGCACCGCATTCATGATCTCGTCGTCCACGGCGCCGTCCAGACTGGCCCGGAGGTCCGGGTGGATGTGCTTAAAGAGCCGCTTCAGCTCGCTCTTCTGCCGCTGCTGGTAGAACACGGAGAAGCTCTCTTTCGGCGGCGGCACGGGCAGGTTGCTCGAGGGCGCCGGGCCCTCGTAGTCAAGGGGTCTGGGTGGTACGGGAGGGGGCGGAGGGAGAGGCAGGTCATCTTCATGAGATGAATGTGAAACTTTGATTTTCCTGGCCGCCTCAGCCATCTTGTGATAAAAACAAAGCAACAAAGAAAAAAAAAAAAAGCAATCTTATCAGGGTCAAATAATGAAAAGTAACATATTTAAATACATGGAAATAATAAGATTGCATGCAATTAGTGAACAAAGACATACTTTACCTTCCTCTAGCTTGAAGATTTTCACAGCACACCATCTTCTGTCACACCAGAGTTAAAGCACTTCACAGCTGTTAGTAGGACGGCGGCACGACGCCTAACCTCTTCTGAATGCACTTCACATCCAGTCTGATCTAATTTTCCGTTTGCTTTTCTGATTTGAAAAAAAAAGTGTAACAAGCACTATTATTATTGTTATTATTTGTTAGAGTTGTTGCTATTGATCCTTTTTGTGAACACATTACTGTATTTTTTTTACTCCAGAAGGAAGACCTGGATGTAAGAGTTATGCCGCACGTACAATGGAAAAACATTTATGATTTGACTGCTGAATTATTTTCAAGTTTAAACAGGAAGGCGAATCAGATTAAATCTAAAAATGTTTCTTAAACACCGCAAGGAACTGTCCAACATCAACTCATTCATGTCAGCGCTTTAATCAGGACAATTATTACAATCAAGTGAATAAAAGGGCCGAAATAGTTGCGTTCAGCTATTTAATGACAGAAATATCAAAGTTAAAATTGTCTTTTTGTCATGTAAAAAAACATGTCTATGATTTTGCGTGATTGTGTTTTGTCACAATAAACCTTTAGTCACTGAGTTTCATCAATACGCTGAGAAATGAGAAATCTTGAACACTGGTTGATGTGTCTGGTTGTTCTGAACTTCACTGATCTAAATTTGTGCTCATGTTATTTGTTAAAAACACTGACATATTCGGTATTGGTTAATAATCCACGGCACACAGTAATGAGAAACCACACGGAACTGTAATGGATTAAAGATTGGTACCTTTGTGTTGTTTGCCTTTTTTGGTGGAGTCCTGATGAATTCCTGCTGAACGACAGAAAAGGGAGATTTCAAAAATTTAAGGCACGCAGGAGCTATTTATTGAACATGTTCAGTCCCCGCTGTGGCAGAACACAGCGATTGTTCCCTATTGAAGCCCTTGACCTCGCTTGGTAAAGAGGAATGAGAAGCATTTCAGGAACTCACCGGCTCTGCTGAGTCTCCTGCGGCGCCTGTGGCTGCTGCTCTCGACAGATAGAGAGTCGATCTGTCCCTCACCGAGGTGGGAGTGGATATCCTGTCTCTGACTGGTCTCGCTGGGGAGCCCCCCTTGGTCAAAACTGGACTGCGTCTGTCATCTGCAACACACGAACAAACAAAAAAAGTCAGTCATTTACAGTTAATTAAATTACACTCAATGGGGAAGCAGTGAGATAAAAGTCTCAGGCGGTTTGAGTGTTGTTTGCATATTTAAAAGACAATAGTGTTTCCCAAAATAGGCAAAAGTAGGTTATGTTTACTGTCAGCAGCACGTTCAGTGACAACATTTTGTCTGGGTATTTTTACTTTCGTTCCTATTGTGATAAACTTTCTTATCACCACTCCTTTCACTTTGCTGAGCCTCATGCACTTTTACCAGTGTGATCACAGCGTTAATATATACTCGTATTAAGAAAGCTTTATTCTGCACAGCAATAAATGCTTCTTTTAAAAGTCAGCATCTTAATGTTGTGATGTATCGAAGTCAATCATATCTTTTCACACTTGATGTCACACAATTCAATTTTCTTACACATAAATAAGTTATTTTGGGAAAAATTAAGGATTCATACTAAATCAACGATTGTATCTCGTATCAAGCTGGATGAGACATCTAAATATACCGGGTGACACGAAGTTCCAGTTTTCCCTGCTTGTCTTCTGGGAAGCTCACCACCCGGCGTGCCACAGACCGACCGTGACGCCAAAGGGGGGAGAGAGAAAAAAAACAGCAACTGCTAACTCAGCTGGAGTGACACAAATTGTTTGCACATTGTTTGCATGAGCTGTCGGCCATCAAACCGTCAACACCTGACAGGAAGAATGTGACCACATGAACCAGTAAAAAACATGGAAATTCTCCTTGCCCCCAAACTTTGACTTTATGGCAGGAATGATAGTTTTTCATTTAAATTTGGTTTGATTTGAATAGGTTTTTTTTTCTTAAGTCTTGCTTGTATTACATCAACTGAAACCTCCATCCGTTTTTAATTTTAGAACAAATAATATATGATCAATTCACAAAAAAATAAAAAGTAAAAAAATGCCAATAACATCCTGACGAACACTCTGGTCGTCCCAGGTCAGCGGCCCATGCAGTGTGTTGCTCCGGCTATCCAGCTGTAACTAATGGTCAGATTTAAACATACCTCCTCTTTTCACGCACTAAGCCCCGGCTGAACAAAAGGATGGACCGGCGAGCTGGCGCCTCTCACGAGGCTGGACTTAAAGCATTTTCATAGCTGGGTGAGCAGACAGAATGAGGCGTGCGCGTCCTGCTGAAGTCCTCACCCAATAAACCCAAAGGTCAGCCTGTCATTGCTGTCTGTTTGCACTCACACACACACACACACACACTCCTATCAATGAAAAGTGGACCGCCGATTTGTAAAAGCAAGTTGTTTTTGAACAACAGAGTATCTTTTGCTGCAGGTGATCTCGCCCGGCTTCCAAGAGATTCCTGCTGACATCTCTTAGATCTGGGTTAATTCTCCAGGAATGAAGAGGAGCTATTAGTGGCGCAGTAATGGTGGTTCCTTTTGGGCCACTGGCAGCTGTACAAATGACGGTGAAATGCAGCTGGTATTTGGGCTTCACCACCACCATCACCACCACCGCCACCTTCGCCGCCATCAGCTGTCGGTCGGTTGTGGCTGCATTCACAGACTGCAATGAAAAGTATCACGCCTGAAAGGGTCTCATCCGGGAAAACCCTCAGACCCCCCGGAGAGCATCCCGTCGCCGTTCGCCACACCGAGCTATTGAAATCACTTTGAGTTTCTGACCTGGCTTTTATGACAAACGTGAATCAGAGGAGAAAAGTGACTGACGACCGACTTATTGCTGTTCTGTGACCTCGCATTCCTCACATTTCAGAGGATAACGTAGTGAAAACTGATCTCTACAAAAGCCATGGAGAGGATTCCAGAACTGTAGTCACAACTCTTCAGTTTGGAGCTTTCGTAGCTCTGAGATCACTCATCACGAAATGGGAGCAGGAAAGGTCAAAGTTATTTAATCAAAGTCACTCATTAAAAATTATTTGTCATATTTTATCGTTTAATTATGAGAAATATGTGATTAAAATCTCAGTCAGTCTTTTAGTTTTATTAAAAATGGATTATATGTTATTTTCACATGAAAATGGTAATAGCTTTATGAAAGTTTAGAATTTTAAACCAATAATATTTAACACTGTTTTTCAGTGCGTGTTCATCATCTCCATCCAGCTTGATTCTGTACATTCTGTCATCCTAGATGGAGATATAATATAAAGCAGTACGTGCATCTCATCCATCTCCTAGTCAATGTTATACGATATTAAAATTCCAGGTTCACCACACAGTGACATCATTTTCTACAGTTCGGATGACTGGAGTTAATGATTACTTACTAAAAGACCATTCAGCTCTGGTGTCGCTGTCCCGTCCTTCAGCGTCTCTTCTGGGTTGGTAGACTGATTGTCCTGTGATGTGTGTTTCAGCCTGTTTCCTCTCGCTCTGCTCTCTGAGTCCCGGCTCGCTCTCTCTCTCTCTCTCTCTCTCGTCCTGTGGCCTTGGTGACAGCTGATTTTTATCAGAGCCCGCTGTCCCAGTGGAAGACTTCAGTTATTTTGGGATGGTGGGCTGGCTGCTGCTGCTGCTGCTGCTGCTCGGCTGAGTCAATCACCTCTCTTAGTCACTGAAGGACTGGGGGCACCCCCCCCACCCCACCCCACCCCCACCCCCTCCACCTCTCATTCCCATAGCCACATTGTCACCCACTATAACGGGCGCTGGGTGGGACCGGCAGTGTGTGTGTGTGTCAGCGGCTGTTTGATGAGCGGCATAAAATACAGGAACACTATTCAGGCCCTATTATGGCGCCGCCGTCATTTTCCTCCTGGGGTTTCGACGTTGTTTAAATTTTCCACGTCCTTCCACGTTCCTGTGTGTCTCCCAGAATCGTCGCTGGGTAAACACCTGAGTCGACGAGGCCCGATCGGTTTCAGGTCTCATGCAGACACGGCTCAGAGGGCCAAGGTCTGTGTCATGGCGAGAGCCATCAAGGACAGCCTCACTCCTATCTTGAGCATGTTCACCAAACGCATAGCTATGCCTTTACACCACAACATCCTTGTCTTTATTTAGCTCTTTTTTCCTTCCAGCATGAAAAAGCACATCGGGAACCGCTTCTTCCATCCAAAGGCCTTGATCCCGACATGTTCGCTCATGGAAACCTGATATAGATTCATTTCTTATGTTATGTGGATATTAGATCACTGCGTTTGATACATAATGAATAATTCACCGACCTTTATGGAAAATCACGTCTCATTAAATGTTCACTTGTCTAATTCAAGAGTGAGAACCGCTGAGCATGAAGCGTGACACCACAACCTGACTATAGTCTCATGACTTTGAGGGGGAACCCTGGCCTGAGCCCATCTGGCTCCTGAGACGTCAGCGACTGCCGGCACAAACATGAAATCAAACACTGCGCCTCACCGTGTGAGTGTCCGGACGCTCTGGCGTAACGCTCCGGGAGGCCATTCAGAGTCCTCATTCCATCCACCTGGGTGGTTCCCTGTGGATCGATGACATAGATCAGACATCAACAGATCTTCAGATACACACTTTCTTGGGCTTGTCTGTAGTTGATTCAAATTTGATGCTGGCTTAAGTTTTTCTTAATGTTTTGATATTTTCATTTTTGCTTTTGATCTTATATTTTCCCATTTTGGTTATAGTTTGAATCTTATATAATTAGTTTTATGTGAAAAATATTTTTTTATGCTGATATTTGCTACTTAAACAAAGTTGCCTCGGTGACTGGCAACACTTTGCTTTATGTCAATGTATGTAAACTGTAAACCAAAATTGTAACTTAAACATAGTAAAAGGAGTGTTTTTTTTTCCTTCTTTCTCCTTTCTCTTTTCTCTCTTTTTTCTTCTTCTCAGAGTGAGCAGGGGTGGGTGGGAGTTGTGGGGATAAATTTAAAAGTATTTTTTTGTCATCTGTTGTACATTTGTTGTGCATTTGAAAATAAAAGGATCAACACAGTCAGTCTCTCTCTCTCACACACAAAAATAAAATATAAAAAAAAACAAACAAAAAAAACAGAGTTGCCTCGCCTTGCTGTTAAATCCCCCGTCTTAAAAAATATACATGAACCAGGACCAGGTAAAGCCGGGGTCAAGAGGCCATCTGTTTCTTCGTGTTTTTGTTGTTTTTTCATTGTTAGTCATTCTATCCATGCTTGTAGTAACTGTTAAGCCCTAACATTTAATTTTTATTGTAGTTTGATTGTATTTCAACTTTCTATTCTATTTTATTCTATTCCGTATGGAGCAATAAAGAATTTCACACAAAGTATTTTCTATTTTACTTCTAAACATTGCCCCGATTCTGCACTCTGAACTCCTGCGACCAAACATCTTCCAGCATTTTCAGTTTCTTGTTTTCTCCTATACCTGTGATCCTTTCTTCAGCCTCACATACCTGAACAGGTGTTTCCTTCAGGATGGTGCTGTGGCTGCCGCGGGCCTGCAGAGGGCGCTCTATCCCTGGTTTGCTGCTGCTGCTGCTGCTGCTGCTGGTGTTCAGGTCCTCCTGCAGGGTGACCTTTGACTCGAACAGAGCACACAGAGCTCTGGTGCCTGATCTGACTCTCTGAGGAAGCGAGTCCACGGAGACACTCCTCATCAGATTAGAGTCTCTTCCTGGTCCGCGCTCCGCGCCGCTCTGCTTCCTCCACCGACTGTACGCTTTAGTTTCTGTCACCTAAAGACAGGAGTGTTTGTTTGTTTGTTTGTTTTTTTAACTCAACAGTTTTCTCTCCGGATAAGAAAGACGGATTCAGTGATCCTACCTCAGGTTGTGGCTCTTCCAGCTCATAACTGCTCAGGTCGACGCAGCTCTGGTAACTGCAGGAACACATTTATCGACAATTATTCATTCAATTATGATGAAGAGCTTTGACCAACTGGATCAGAGTGGTGTGGCCTCTGGGAGTGTGTGGTGTGGAACGTACTGTTGCACCAGCTCGGAGACGGACTTTCTGCTCCAGCGGGAGAGACTGTTCATCAGCGAGGGTTTCTCCTGAGCCCCAGAGAAACTCTTCAGGGACTCGGCTCTCCTCAATCCAAATCCCTCCATGGCAGTTTTATTTTTTCCCCCAGCGGCTACAGAAATGAAAGACGTGTTGGACTTTTGGTTCTAAAACCACACACTCCTTTATTTTGACATCTCACTAAACACAAAAACCTGCAGTCATATTCAGAGCAACTAACATAAAATCCATTACTGCTTTATTCAGGTCTAAATCTCCACAAATTCACCAGGGTGTGTTGGTTATTATGTAACAGCCTGCAACTAAACCTGACAGTCATATGACTCTGGCAATGTTTATGAATCCCTGCACTCACAAAGCAATAACAGTTTTTCCCTTAAGACCATTATTGAGTTGACTTTAGTTGACTTTAGTTTAGTTTAGTTTAGTTTAGTTTAGTTTAGTTTAGTTTAGTTCAGTTTAGCTTATTCATTCATTGTAAAAATGGAAATGCCACAGTTCAAAACAATACAAGACAAAAATGTTCAAATTTCTGAATTAAAGAGAGAAGAAAGAAGAATAAACTTATATGATCTACCTCTTTATCTCATGCAACCATTTTCTCTGAACATAAAGAATTATTTTATAAGCCACTTATAAGAAATAGAAAAAAAATACATTTAGATTTTTCAGGGAAAAAATACATAACTACTGTTTACTGTCAATAAAACTTGCTCATTTTCTCTGTGTACAACTAGCAAATGTAATTTAGATATTGTTCTTTCTGCAAGATAAAACTGAAATGCATCCATACCTGAGAGGAAGAACAAGTCACAGTTGCATCTTCGCCTTTCTCCCTGACTTGTGATTGAGGATCATCTCTCACAAGACACAGCAATTTCCACAGGTCAAAGTCCTTTTACACCTTGTGATTCAAAGCTTCCGGAATACTACACTTATAACACCCGGCGATTCTGAGACCTGGTAAAACTGCAAAGTCTTGAAGCAAAGAGGTCTGATCAAAATGCACAGATCTAGAAATAAACTCTGAGAAACATACATCAATAATGAAATGATAGAGGCAGTGCTGACAGGGTGACACATTCAAACACGCCCGCCGTGGATGTGTGTGTGTGTGCGCTGTGACAGCTGATTCTGTCAAACGTCGACGGTGAGATTCCCCTCATAGCGGCTCTGTCACTGTATCCCGGGTCAGAAGCGGCAGCAGGCCTTTTTATTTGCACTTCGCATGTGAGCTGCTGTCACTTTAGTTCCAGTCACATTTGTTCGCCTCACACGACATCCTTCCTCCGTGCGCTAAAACGGACGATAATGTGTCAAACTGCTACTGCCGCCTGGCCAGCGCGCTGCAGAGGCCGACGGCGAGTCTGCGCTGATGTGGGGCTGAATGATGTGGATTCTAACAGTGGACCAGTCAAACTCAAATGCATGACAGGGAGAACATGCAAACTCCACACAGGATCCAACATCTGTATACATGTAGAGCTCTTCTTTGAGTTAACCAACCCTTCAAATGACAGATGTGACTGTTCAGGTACTCAAAAAGAAACAAATCGCAGTGTTTCAGTCTGTACTTTTTACAGTCAAGATCCAAGGACCGGATTCATTGACAACGATAGCAAAGTTGTGTGATTGTGATATCTAACCCTTCAAGACGCTGTTACCCATACAGACTAAACAGATACCACCCTGTTATTCTATACGTTAGTAGTTTTGGCACGCACGCATAAATTAAACCACTCTGCATGTTGCACAGTCACGACAGCATTGAGTCCAAAGTTTGCATTTTTTTTCTACAACTGTTTGCAGACTCAGCGTTTAGAGAATCAAACATTTCTTATTTTTAATCCAGAACATGTGTCTGAATTTAAAATAAATCGGTGTGACTGGAGTGCTGGATGTAAGATGACTTATTGAAGTGCTCCAGTGGAAAAAGAAATTCATTCATATCAACTAAAATAAAACTTTAAAGAGAAAAACTTGAGTCCTACTATCAGCCTGACACCAGAAGATGGTGCCAAAGCAACATTCAGCTCCCTGTTTACCTTCCCTTTAACAGTATTCAGACACTGGATTGCTGATAAAGCAGTACATTACAGTCAGCCTGACACTTAGAGGAGAATTCAGCCCCAGAATGAGAAAATAAAGGACCGTGAACATAATCGCTGTACATATCAATGCTCTGAACAAACGGAGCAAGAAGCGGCGTGGGTCAAAAATCAATGAGAGGATTCCATCCTGTGCCTGACAGCTGTGCTGTCAGCCGTTAATGCGTGTTTTGCCAGCTGCGATGAGAGAAGAGAGAGGCAATCAGTGAGTGATTGAGCTTGTAGGCGACGTAGAGGGGGAGAAGGGGAGGGAGAGGGGGGGGTTACAGTCTCACCCACACAGCTCCACAGAACAGGCAGTACTGGCCTGAACAGCTGAGAACAGAGCAAGCCTCCTTCCCCCTGCTGCTGCTGCTGCTCCTGCTGGAGAGCCTCACATGGAGCCACATGTGACAGCCAGCCAGCACCAGCAGCTCAGTGCACCGGGCTGGAGCGCCACACACACACACACACACACACACACTCTCCCTCGTGCACAGCTTTTACAGCCTGCGACTGTGAACGCATAGTGAACCCGCCCGATCGCGAACGTGAAGCGATCCGTCCGACGCAGCCGATCCAAGCAAGTCTGTAGGTTTGTGAGAAAGGTCACCACAACTCTCCTGATGACGAGAGAGCCGCTGCTGAGGAGGGAACGTCAAAGTCAGCCATACAGCTGCTCTGCCATCGAGGCACGAGCGGCTCACATGCTGCATCAGATAAGACCGCGTCGGTTGAACGCTGGTTGTGAAACCTACTTTCTCTCCGAGGAGCGGCGTCTTGCAAACAAACTGCAAGTTAACATCTGTTGTGAAAATGTAAACAACAACAACAGCAACACTTGAGCAGTACATCCAGGCTCATCTCAGTGTGCGCATAAGCTTTCCATATTGCAATACTGAAGCAAATCAGCTGAACTCACTAGTTTTAGGCTGTTGCATGTGGCAAAAGGCCAACGGCTGCCATTACAGCGTGGCAGGAAGCTCTCTGGTGTCGCTCCCTGAGCTGATAACTGTACACACACACACACACACACACAGAAACACAAACACACACAAAGGGACGGCAGTTAACCCGTCACTTAAGGTCTCACCACGCTGAAATTTCACCTGAAGTCTTTATCTGATGGCATATTTTCACTTTATCTTACTTTGGTAGCACAGTTGAATACAAAAAAATTGAAAGCCTTTTTTTAAGGTTATTTTTACAATTGTGCAACAAGATGTAATAATGCAAACAACAGTAACAACTGAGGTCATGTAGTTTTTTTTTTTTAATTAGATTTCTGTCTGTTGGATATGGAGTTTTTTCCCATCAGTCAATCATTCTGTATCATGACTGCTTTCTCAGATCAAGAAGAATATAGATTTATGATAATTATTTTAATTACGCTCTACAATTTTAAAAAAATCATGTATAGTTTAGAACAGATGTTTAAATAGGCTTTTATTCACAACACGCATTTAAAGTTTCAGTGAAGGGATTATTCTTTGACAGGACACAACTTTTTATTATTATTATTATTATTGCAAATTCACACATTCCATTCTCGCAGGACTTGTTTATCTGATCTTCATTCATTTCCCAAAATTTCAAATTTGATGTAAATTCTCAGTAAAAAGCCTCAAAAGATGCATTTAAAAAACACTGACCTGGGTTTTCCCAGGTGTCACTATATTAATATTTAGTGTGACACTTTTTACTCTTGCTCAAGGATCAACACAGTCAATCTCTCTCACACACACGGTAAATTTAATCTGCATTAAGTCAATGTCAATATATCTCTATGCATGCTGTGTATTCTGTAGGCAAATGAAGTATTTATAATTTGATGGATTTGAGGGGTCCTGCTATCTCACAGGCTGGTTATTATTCATATAAAGGGTCAAAGGTCAATAATGGATTTGAAATGCCATTCCCTGGACGCCTCTCTTAAAAAGTGCGTCTCAGCCTGTTGAAAGAACACGGCTCTGATGGAAACCACTCTAAACACAGAGAGACCGACGCTGGAGAGACGAGCGAGGCAGAGAACTGGGCGACATGCAGTCATGGGCGTGAAGATGCTGCCAAAGCTGACGAGGGTGACCGTCACTCTGCTGCCGTTCATGATGATGATGATGATGATGATGAAGGTTATTGTAATGATTCACTGCCTTCACGCTAAAAAAGAAGAGACTGGTCTATATTTGTTCTTGGTGACGACAGTGAAAATATGACATCAATGGATCTATTAAAAAAAAACAAAACAGCTTAATAATGTGTGAGTCACACTTTTCAGGATGTGATGTAAAGTAAGGCTTCGTCTATCTATTTATCTATCTGTCAACTGTCTGTCACCTGACGCTTCCTCTGAAATCCAGGAAGATGAGCGTGGTCTGTGAGAGGGGTAGATCCCTGAGATGGTGTCCACGGGGGCGGAAGGAGGAACTGGGGCAGTTTCACACGCCTGAAGCTTTGTCAAACTCTGTCAGTATATGGCTGAATGTGGGCCATCACTGGCATAGCTTGACTGAGAAAAAAAAAAAAAAAAAATGGGGCCACAAGAGCCAGTGGCAGCAACCTGAGAGGCGGCCAGAATGTGGGTTAACTATAGGTTATGTAACGTGGATCGTGGACTGAAAGCTCAGTAATGTTTTGCTCTCACTGGAACACCTTTCAGGCACAGAATATAAGTGCATGACATTGTTAAGGAAATAATACATTCTCACTGAGGTGCCATATGTCATTTCAGTGTTATTTACATGACATGTGAAACAACTCTAAGCACAAAAAAAAAAAAAGGCTGAGAGTCTTTATCCGTTTACAGCTTGATGCCTGCAGTGAGAAACTAAATAAACACAAAAACCTGTGACAGAATGAGATGCATGTTCCCAGTAGAAACTAAACCATAACTGATCGTCATATGAAATATTAATCTCGCTCCGTGACTCATCTCTTTCTCATTTATCTGTGCACTTAAGTGGCCTCAGAAGGCTCAGCCCTCGAAAGACATGACAACCCTGCGCGTGGCAACAGCATGCACCAAGGAACAGGAAACTCCAACAGTATTGCACAAATGTATTTTTGTCCAAGCAGTGTGATTGTTCTATAAATAACACAGAAGCATCACGTAGCACTTTGATCATGTGTTGAAAAGTCGGACCGTGATTTCAAACAATGGATCAGTACCGAACACACTCACACAAATCTGTCTTATAAATAAGAATCTTTCAGTTCTTGCATGAAAGATAAATCTTGGTTATTCATGAGCTGCTTCTCTACTCTGATCTTGATCATTTTCCGCCGTGCACCGACTCCCTGGCGTTCAGTCCCCATGCAGGTTAGCGCAAGAGAAACACAGACACACACGCAGTGCACTGTAGTGCTCCCAGCCAAAGTGGGTCAGACTCTCATAACACACTTCCACATGAGTGCCGAGGTCGAGACAAGCAGTCCCTCCTCTGGCCACAGTATTTGGACCAACAGACATTTAGGTATTAGTGCGATTGATGCACTTTTGCCAAAGATGCAGAGCAACTTATTTTTAAAAGACACAGTTGCTTTAGTTTTCTTATTCACATCTTTCTTGCTGAAATCATAATAAGTACATCTGGGTTACTTCAAAGTAATAAATGATCTGTTAGAGTAGTTTCATGTCAGTTCAAATGAATGTAGCATTAAACAGGGAACTGAATTCCTTTGCCATTGTGGGAAGCTTCCTGGAGTTCGGGAGTGTCTTTGAACAGTCACCACAACTGAGAAACAGCAATATTACCAGCAGTCACATTCCAGTGAGACAACATGAATACCAAAGAGAGTGTGTCACCTTTAATAAGCGTCTGACCCCAATTTTATAATAGGTTAGAAGGTAATTTAGAGACATGAAAGGCAAAGAGATCGTGTCAAAACGCCATTGACACTGAATTACATTTCATTAGATGTAATTGTGCTGTTGTTGTTGTTTTTTTAAAAACTTCTTGAATTGATGTGGCATTAGTTCATAAACACATCAAAGTTGTAAAACTGTTAACATAATTGCTCGGTGGGACTTCGCATGTGTCATTTTCCAGTGTTGTCTGATTTGAAAAGTAAATAACCAGCTGGAGGTTTAAAGGTTACTCATTTACCAGCAGATCAGCAGCGGTAACAGCGCCGTGTGTCAGACAGGAATCTGTGGGCAGCGTCTCCCGCCTCCGCGCGTCACCGTCTGCGTCAGGACACACGCACAGAGAGCACGCGCACCCAGCAAGAGGCGTCCGGCCCCGGCTCCTCGTGGCGTCTGTCGGCCAGAAAGCAGTCATTATCAAGCCTTGAAGACCCCGATAAAAGATTCATCTTTCTGGAGGTTTTTTTTTTTTTTAAGTGCCCTGATAATTAGATTAAATGATAGCTTTCAGTCCAATGAGGGAACTCAAATGCAAATTAAATCACCGCAACACAACATAATGCAGGTGCTAATAACACTGTGTATTTATGTCATTTCTGTCTGGAGTAATGACGGAAATCTGTGTATTCTCCGGAAACAGAACAAACACGCATGATGTGGTGATTACACTTTCGTTGCTGTGGCAGAAAACTAAGGTATCTTTATCACAGTACAGCTGCTGCGTTCTCAACCCACTATAAATAACACATGTCAACCATCCCAGACCCCAATTCATTAATATTTTTGTGAATCAAAGATCTGAGAGAGGGGTATGCGACTTTTTAAAACTGTGGGGGCCACAGAGAAACAAAAGGTTGAACCCAATAACCAAGACAATATTGATAAAGTGCTTTGTGATGTGGGAAATGAAATTCAAAACAGACAGAATGTGGTGACACAAACGACAAAATAAGAAATTGTTTAAAACCTGATTGTTTAGGAGCTGATTTGATGGCAAACCATTGCCCTGCTGGCATAACCATGAAATAAATGAAAACAAACGGCGAAGTTTTAAATGCCCTTTTCATTACCTGCTTTCCGATGGCTGTGCTGAGGCTACTGCGCATGCGCATCGTCCTCCGCTCCCAGCATGAGGGGTGAACCATCTTGACGTTGGGCTGTGCGTCTTTGTGAGCTCCCAGCTCTTATGTTCACACTGGTAGTACTGTGTAGCTTCACATAAACACAGGAGGACACACAATGCTCAGCTGGCAGCCCCGAGGACGCGAGCTGGAACTTCCCTCAGCGTCCTGCTCCTCGTCTGTCATGCTGCCCTCTACTTTTTGGTGAGTAAATCTCGAACGAAGTCACTTATTTTATATTTAGTTTGGCCAGTAATACGTTGTATTTGTGTGTTTATTACATTGGTGAAGCTTTGCTTTGAACTGAACTGTCATTGTTTTTTTTTTCTAATGTTACTGTGTTTCTGAAGCACTTGTGAAGGGATTTTCTGTATCTTACTCGAGGAGGAAAGTTTGTAACTGTGTGTGTGTGTGTGTGTGTGTGTGTGTGTGTGTGTGTGTGTGTGTGTGTGTGTGTGTGGCAGCTGAAGTTTGCTGTACATGGGACCGGTGGAGTGTTTTCTGCAGCGGGGGAACAGTGTTGTCATTGTGAGGGGCAGCGTGTGTGTCTGGGGGTGAAGAGGTCAGCTGTCTAATGACTGTTATTAGGAGAAACAGGAAACGACTCCTGCACTCTTCCACCCCCCCCTCAAAAAAAAAAAAGCACCTTTGTGTCACATCCGTGTAACATTCCTGCAGGGATCTAAACTGTGAACACAATAGTCAGATTACTGTGCTTCATGTTGGTCACTTTCCTCCAACACCCCCAGTAACGTGTCTGTTGTCAGTGTGTTAGTACAGTGCCGCCCCCCCCCCCACACACACACACACACACACACACACACACACACCCCATCCCATCTGCTTCACGTGAACGCGCACGTGCACCACGAGCTGCCGCTGCTTTGAACCTTTAAATTATTGATGCGCTCTCAGTGGATACCTAGACGTACAGTTAAGGCTTTCTGCTCTGTCACATTGTCAGTGTAGTAAATGTGATATAACTGGGACAAGAAAGTGTCTGGAATAACAGAGCTCTGCCGTATTCATTAGACATCACATCTTGATGTATTTTTAGGAGTTGATAAATCTCCCTGCAAAGGTTTTTTGAGCAGAGAGTCGCAGTTGCAGATGCCTCCGCTGTGTAAACAGTCCAGTGGCACAAGAGCTGTCACTCATATTCGCTGATGGCTCCAGGAAGTGTGCACCGCCTCACTGCTTTCAGGTATTTGCTTACAGCAGAGAGTCAGAAGCCCCCCCCTGTAGTGAACCCTGACTGACTGTGCAGCAGGGCAAGACACCGTCAGAATCCAGCCTCTCATTGTTTCACTTTCACAGGTTTCATGTGGGATATGTGATTACTGCCGCTGTGTCTGCGGAAGTTCAGTCTAAATATCCAGGTCAGGTTTCATGCTACTGTTACATTATGATGTTGACAACATGCTCTGGTTAAAGGGCTGTGATTGGATTAGACTAAATATTTTACTCTGTCAGGAAATGTAGTATGCATCTTTAAAAGTTACCTCCTGATCTACCAAGCTAAAGAATAATCATTTAAACTACTACATGTTCTCTGATCAAACAGTTTCTCTGCTCACGCCACACTCTTTTTCAGTAGTTTTGCAAAGCGTCACCGATTCCCTAATAATACTCATGTTAGGATTTATTTTCCGTGCTCAGGTCTAAAAATAGCAGCCACTTGAACCACTGCAGAGCCCCAGCCTTCAAGCTGTGGTCGGTCGTTTCCACATATTCTTCTCCGAAAACTCGAGGAATCACAGGAATGTTAATTACTCTGTGGGGAAAAGAGGAGTTTTTCATATATATATATATTTAAAGCTCTCTCAAGTGTTCAGCTGGTTGGAAATGAAAGTCGGACCTCGGTGCATGTTTGAACACTTATGAAACATGAATTTGTTGGACAATCGGGATCAAATTGTAATCAGCCTAAGCAAACTTGTGGAAAGAAACCGGCTCGACAAGTCGCTTCGTGAGCTTTTAGCATGAAAGATCTGTGAGTCCTCTCAAAAGCTGCTGTGTTCCTCCCTCAAACACACATGAAAACACACCATTCTCTTTCTTTCTTTCTGAACTGTTACTGTCTGGATTTACAGTATCAGAATCAGAACCTTTGGCTCAACGCTCACTATGCAACAATGCACGACTTTTTCCTGTTGGACTATTGATGAGTATTTACAGCCAGGTTTTTTTTTTTTTTTTTTTAACCAGGATCTTAATGGGGCAGCAGCAAAAAGAAGGAGCACAGTAATATCTGCATTACCTGCTTCTGTTTTTCAGTCATGGGTGGTGTTATGTTATGTTCCTCCCAGTGGACAAATTAAGAACAACAGATGTTTGATATTGAAGTTTTTATTGATAATTTTCATGCTGGCTGTTATTAATCTTGTGGCGCGTTAGTTTTGACCCTTGTGTCGTGTTTTTCAGAATGTATATTAACCACAACAGCCAAACGATGAGAGGCACCATGAAGAGGAAGTTTGCAGAGGTCGACGAGTATCCCTGCTACCCTTCCTCCTCCTCCTCCTCCTCCTCCTCCTCCTCCTCGTCTCCATCATCGCTCTCCTCCCCGGCCTCCTCAGAGTGGGAGTCGGACGGGGAGAACATCTCATCTGAGACCCGAGGTTTCAGACCTCACAGTCCTTCTTTACCCAACACTCTGCCGAGTAAGTCTTAAAAAAAAAACCTGCAACCACTCCTTCATGTTTCCCCCAACTTTCAAATAATGCAGACACCTCCCATATCTGCCCACTTTTCCTTTCACATCAGAGTTTTATAGAAGTGTCTCTTATCGCCCTGCCGCAGCAGTTACGACCGACTGATAGGAAAACCTAACCTGAGAGATAAAACACAGAGGACGAGTCTCCTGTGAAAAGCGCGCCCAGCCGTGTCGCTGGTCATTTGCCTGGCCAACAGGAAGCTTCGGAAACCATTTGAATAGCAGGTTGGGTTTAAACAAGTCATGTCAAATGGTGTGATTCAGATCAGTTGTGGCGCTCAAAGTGATGAAAAATGCAGAGCAGTCCTGAAGTGTAGCTGCATGTGCAAAAAGGCTTCCAGAAAAAGCTGATGAAAATGCACTTAATACACACACACACACACACACACACACACAGTCATTGGCCGTAACAACAGGCTCTGTTGTGTTCAGGATCACTTTGTAATTGCAGATTTTCTGAAAAAAAAAAACCCCTTCATCTATTGGGTTAATTTGGAGTTCATTGGCTTGGAGAAGGTGGGTGTGACAGAAGATCTGCCGAGTGATCTGTGAAGGGAGGGGTCACAGAAAAACATGCAACAGTTATTCGATTTAACATAAAAACACAACTTTCTTTAACTCAGCAAGGACACCACCAGAGACTGGACTCAGGATTTCCTTAAAGTTCGGAGCGATCTCGCCTGTCGGACACACAGCAGCTGAACCGAGCTCCGTCAGCTGCTGTCGGTTGTTTGCTGGCTTTCACAGCCAGAGCTCAGCTTCAGCTGGGTGTGAAGGTCAGACACTTTGTTGAGGCCAAAACCTTTACATTGAATCCCAGACTGCACCTCCAGAAAGAGTCTGTCGACTCTAAATGACAGCAGCGAGCTGCTGTTGTACGTGCTCGTCCCTCCCTGTTCTCGTCTGTCCTGTGCCGCTGCAGGCCTCTTTCTTGGTATTTCCTTTCCACATGTGCTCAGCTGTTGACACAAACTACTGTGGCGAGGAACCTGCAGTGTGTCCTCTAGTGGCCACCCACAGACCTACAAAGCCTGGCTCGTGTTTCAGAGCTGGCGTTTACAAAGCATTTCTGAGAATCTCGCGTAAAGCTGAGCTGGGGCTGAAAACACTCCTGCAGTACTTGACTCTGTAGCTGGAAGTAGTCTTGTGAATTTCAAGTCAAACCTGTTAAATTATATAACAAACAGTCGACTCTGAGCAAAGTTCTGTTCAAGACAAAGGTGGCAGATGATAACAAATATGGATAAGAGTAGTTTGAAAATATGGGCTTGTCTGGAAAAGTGTTAATAAATGAAACAGTGACTTTTTCCAAGTCCTGAACAGAGGGAAAAAAAGAAATAGTACTCTAATGGTTTGGTATTAAGTCCTCTGTGTATGTGACTACGTTGTAAAGGTATCTGTAGTTAGAAAGGATCATGAAGGAGGATTGAACTCCTCAAATAAGTGTGACCTGCTTTTGCTGCTTGTCCTTTTTTAATGCCTGATTATTTGCCTCGAGGCAACAGACATGAGTTCAGAACAGGCTTTGTTGGATTCTCACACATCCACAGTGCGTTGTCATGATCAGATACTCTGTAAACGTTTACTTAAGGGCTCCTCTGTTAATGTGCTTCTGTTTCAGGTCGGTCCATCCTGAAGAGGCACGAGCGCACGGGCACCCGCTGCAGCGTGCGCTTCCACCAGGTGACGGTGTTCAGTTTCCCACGCTGCCAGGGCTTCACCAGCGTGCCCGGCCGTGGCGGCGCCACCCTGGGCATGGCGCGAAAGCACAGCGCCCTCCAGTGGTACACCGTGGCAGATCACGCGCTGGAACAGCAGCACAGGCGGAGAGAGCGGCTGAGGGAGAGGGCGAGAGAGGAGAGGCTGGAGGCGTTCAAAAAGAAAGTGAGTGTGCCGGAATCCGCCGCTTTGCACGGCCCGTCTGCGCGGCGATCCCCGACTTTATCTGCCGTGTTCATTCCAGCTGGTCACCAGTGGGGCCGTCGACCAGCGAGAGGCGGACATGCTCACCGTGGACCAGGTCCCGGACGAAGACGCCGGCGTGCATGTGAGCGACGCCGAGGCGGACAATCGGGGATTCCTCCAGCCGTTCTCCTCCAAACAGCGACAGGCCCTGCTGCAGGCCGCCGGGGTGAAGCACATCGACCGGGAGGAGAAGAGGCAGCTTCACGCCCTGCGACTCTCCAGAGAGGCCTGTGGGTGTGACTGCCAGGGCTTCTGCGAACCGGAGACCTGCGCCTGCAGTCTGGCAGGCATCAAGTGTCAGGTACAAACCAGCGTTTCACCCACACACTCATTACAACAAAGATTAAAAACAATGATTGAAAAAAAAAATCACTGTCATTTGTATCCACACAGGTCGACCGCTCCAGCTTCCCATGTGGATGCTCTAAGGACAGCTGTGGAAACACTCAGGGACGCATCGAGTTCGACTCCAGGCGTGTGCAGACTCACTACATTCACACCCTCATGAGGCTTGAGCTGCAGACCACGCTGCACGACGAGACCCGGACCCCAGAGAGCCAGTCGGAACCTCCAGAGGAGCTCCAGGAGTACGAGGATCCCTCCGAGCAGGACGCCCCAGACAGCTGCTGTCCATTTGGGTTTGCGCTGGAGGAAGACGGCCTGCCTCTCACCATGCCTCCTACGCCTTCCTTCCATTTCATCCCAGAGTGTCTGGTGGAGGAGGAGAGCAGCTGCGGCAGCGACATGACCGAGTTCTCCTCCTCCTCTGACTCCGACACGGGACGATACATCAGCGAGACGCTTCTGGAGGTCGATGGAGGACCGACACGTGCGCATTCTCTCTGTGACTGTAAAAACAATAAGTACTCTTCGTGCAGCCACCGGAGACACACAGGTGACAGTAGCAGCTCTGCAGACACAGTGGGACCACGGAAAGACGACTTGTTCACTGACGGCACCGGCTGGACCTCGGTGACTGGTTACCTCGAGGAGAACGCGAATCAGGCCCGAGACATCTTTGAAGACGACTCCCTGCAGGACTTCCCCAGGACTCCCTCTCCCAGTCTGGACTATTCCTTAGGCGCATACATGGACCTGAGTCTGTCGTCCGGCTCTGACCTGGAGTTCTTCGACAGCGACTACCCCTCTGGACCAATGCACAGCTCTTTCAAGGGACACAGACACACGGACAGTTTTCAGCACCTCCAGCTGTTCAGCGCTTTCAGCCGGCCGTCATACGAGTCGAGCACACAACTCCTGGAGTCTCTCATCGGCCTGACCGAACCGAGCACAGAGCAGATTTACTCAGTCGCCGGCACACAGCTTTTGTAGCACATTTCCACCGTCTCTGTGACGCAACGCGAGGCTCTGTGAGAGAATGAGATGTAAACAGCACTGGTTTCACGTGTTTGTGTAAAGTTATGTTAATGTACAAAGAATGATTGATAGCATATTTTCACCAAGCAGAACACTTTTTCTATTGCCTAAGAAATGATTTGCCTTTGTTTCAATGAAATCACACTTGACGAATTAATATATGTTCTGGGTATTTTTATAAACTTTTAAAATGATCACTGATGTTCTATTTAATTTCATTTATCCATGTTCACCTTATTTATTTCAGAAACATGGAAATTATGTAATTCATTCATGAAAAGGAGGTGCAATGAAGCCAATTCAACATTGCGCATTGTCCCAAGGTATCACTAAAAACAGCTGTATTCTGCAGGAAGATGATTAATGTAAAAAAAATTATCCATTTTCCACACGATCTGCATGATCTGATTCTCCAGGTTGTGAAGGAGTTTTAATCACTGCCAGGCTCACCATGGATCATCCACCATGTGTTTAACAGTTTGTTTGAAATATTTCTGTACCAGAGAAATAAAGTGAAGTTTTTGTATTTATTACATCTGTGAATGAACTTTTGTTACATCACTTATTGTTTGTGAAGGAACAAAAAGGGGAAATTATGAATTATGTATTGTAACTCAATCAAGTGAGAAGTTTTAAAATAGTTTACCAAAACTAACATTGGGTAGCAGTGGATGCATGATGATAAGAGGGAAAAACTGTGAAATGCATTTGGAGGATCTCGTTAATCATTAATTATTTTATGCATAAATATGCTTGTTGGAACTGGTACAGGCATAAACTTTCTCAACAGAGGTGCAGTTGACTCTTGGCTTATGGAATAGATCAGATCATTCCTAAAACTGTGGTGAGTATTTGATTCCACCACAAAACTTTAATTCACCTAGTTTTATAAGGTCCTGATTCTATTCATTAACATTTTGTCTTTGAATGTAACAATGTGAAAGATTTATTTAGTATAACACAGTGCTCACAGCTTCCTTACTTTACCTCTCATGCGCATGCGCATTAGAGCTGTGCGTGCTCACTGCTCGACTATATCGGCACTCGATGGTTCTGGGCTGCAGACTGACGGCCTGTTCTAGTCTTTATTTTTTTTTTTTTACTTTTATTACCATTTTATGACGGAGGCGTGAACAAACATGGGTTTATCTCAGAGCTCAGAGGTGTCCGAAGGAGGGACGTACGGATACCACGTTCACGTCGTAAGACCTCTGATACGAAGCGGCCGTTGAGTAGTTTAGTGCTAACTTGATGCTAACTGATGCTAACAGATAAACAGCATACTGGTGAGGTGGCACAGCCGAGCTCCCTTTAAGACATTTCAACAAATATCCAATCCAACAGGTTAAAAACATTGTGGATCCGCCAAGTTTTAACATATTATTTAAAACATGTTCATGAAAATAAATGGTTTCAGGGTTGCACATCAACCTTACCACCTCAGAAATAGACATAATATATTACATATAAATGATGCATTAAAGTGGTTAAATAGTCTCTTCAAATGCATCTGTTTGAATTTATTCCTCGTTTTGTACTGCTTGTTGGATAAATCAGAAAGCTAGAAGCTGAAACGATGTAAAATATTCCTTTATGATGACACCCTGGTAGTAAATACAGAGGATGGATGTAAACAGGTTTTTTTTTTCCAGTTAAATGAATAAGATAATTGAGAATAACTGAGGAGTGTATTGAAAAACGTTTGGGAAACTTTAAGGGTTTTTTAATGAAAGTTAACGACTGGAAATGTAACGTGTCTGTTTTACAACATTACAAATTATTTAAATAGCAAACACTGTTATCTTTCTGCTCTTGTTGTTTGTGCTTTTGTAAAGCACCTTGTGACATAATGATCTAGAAAGGTGCTATATAAATAAAGTTTATTATTATTATGCTTATCTTTCCTCATTTCTCAGGCATCATGGAGATTTTATAACATAATCATCTTCCTACTGGTATCCAGGAATTCAGCAAGCAAGTTGTGAATTAGGAAGCTTCTTCCAGCCTCAACAAAAACAATTCTCAGTATCAGACTTTGCAAACCTCTCGCTTAGGAAATATAGAAACATTGCATGTTTTTTTTCTCAGTCACTAATGTTCTAAAAAACATATTTTTATGAAATGGTAAAATTGAACAAACCATGTTCAGCTTTTCGTGTTGATTTTGGCAGGTGCAGCCGAATTCACCTGCGGAAAAGGCCGGACTCCAGCCTTTCTTTGACTTCATTCTGTCTCTGGACTCCAAAAGACTCGTAAGTTCATAGACAGTCATAGAAGAATAAGATACCCAATGAGTAGTTTCCAGCAGCATAATAAAACAGAAAAAGGTCAAACTAATGGTTGTAACTGCTGCAAACTTTTACCTTTTTTTTTTAAAAAAACTTTCCCTTGTATCCACCAGAATGAGGAGAATCACATGTTAAAAGAGCTCCTGAAAGTCAACGTGGAGAAATCAGTGAAGATGGAGGTGTACAGCATTAAAACCACGAGCGTCCGGGAGCTGGAGGTGGTGCCCAGTGACATGTGGGGAGGGCAGGGTCTGCTCGGCGCCAGCGTTCGCTTCTGCAGCTACCAAGGAGCCAATGAAAACATCATGCATGTCCTGGTGAGCGGAAAATATGAAAATCCTCTGTAACTGAAAGTTCTCAAATGGTGTCCAGTGTGGAGTCCTCCCACCTCCACTGTTTGTGAATTTATTTATTTTGCTCTATATGTACTTCTGTTTGAATCCCAAACCCTACAATAATAATGAGTCCCATCTGTTTACCTGTAGGACGTGGAGGCCAATTCACCAGCAGCACTCGCAGGACTTCAGCCACATACTGACTACATCGTTGGAGCAGATCAACTGTTGCAGGACGTAAGATGAAACAAAATGAAATCTGAAACCTCTGAGTGACAAACGGACATTGATTCAGAGTTGATGCTCTGCAGTCAGAGGAGTTCTTCTCGCTGATCGAGGCCCGTGAAGGGAAGCCGCTGAAGCTGCTGGTGTACAGCACACGGACCGATGTCTGCAGGGAGGTGGTGGTCACACCCAATGCCTCATGGGGAGGAGAGGGCAGGTATGGGACACAACAAAAGAAGTAGTGTTGATTTCTTGATACTACTTCAGCATATTTATGTTTCCTTCTGTCTGTTTTGAAGTAGCCATTATTTTCCAAAGCGCCAGGCGACTCGCCACACTACAGTCAGTCCATCAAAGCCAGCAGGATGATTCAGCCATCCTCACATTAAATGCAGTAGTAAAAAGCTGCTTTAAGCTTTCAGTAGTGAGTCAAACATGATAACTGCTGTGAGACAATTAGAAATGGTTCTTGAGCCATAATTAGCCTGCAGGGACGTACTTTGACATCTTTTTTTTAATGTACTTGTACCTCTTATGCAGTAATTTCACTGCCGTGGCTCATCTGAGGATAGATTTGCCCTTTGTGGCCTGTGAGCTGCAACACAGTTTGACTCCGGTGGTCTGTTGTTATGAATAATTAAGAAATTCAATTTGCGAACCTTTAATGTTGGTTCTTAGTTTGGGTTGCGGCATCGGGTACGGCTACCTGCACCGAATCCCTGCAACCCCCGATGTACCACAAGAGGAGCCGGACCCCCCAGCCCCATTGGACCCCCCAGCCCCATCGGACCCCTCGGACTCCCCGGTCCTGTTAGCTACCTCAGACTCCCCGGTCCTGTTAGCTACCTCGGACTCCCCAGCCCTGTTAGATACCTCGGACTCCCCAGCCCTGTTAGCTGCCTCGGACCCCCCAGCCCTGTTGGACCTCCCGGCCCCGTCAGACCCTCCTGCCCCATTGGTTTCGTCAGACTCCCCAGCCTTGTTGGCTGCCTCGGATCTCCCAACCCTGCTGGACCCTCCAGCCCTGTCAGCTGTCTCAGATCCCCCGGCCCTGCTGGACCCCCCGGCCCTCTCGCCCCCCGAAGAGGAGTCCTCTCCAGAGCTTTCTCCACAGGGCTACACAGAGGTAGATATTCTCAGTATTGTTCCAACCAAAGCTGTTTATTACTAATAATCTTTCTTTCACTGACAGTTCAGCACTAATGTCGTCAAACGGCGTCATGTGACCTGATTGTTTGCAGGCTGCTTTGGCAGCTCCTCCAGTCCAGGATGAAGATCTGGACTCTGATCCGATCGGGCCTCAGGAAGCTCCTCTACCTCCACCCATCCAGAGAGTCATGGACCCCGGTCAGTCCGCATACTGAGCACCTCTCACAGCATGCAGGGAAAACCTCCTCAGTGTTGACTTTTTTTTTTTTTTTTTTAAATTCTCCCAGGTTTTCCTGATTCTGACGAAGCGGTGATAAACGACGACCTCGAAGATTTGGTCGACGGCCTGGATCTGTCCATGTCCTCCATCGACATGTCCAACACTTCTTTGTCTCTGTAACCAAAACGGTAGAAACGTGAGCGGCGTCATCCCTCAGAGGCGCAAAAGTAGATGAGACGGGTTCATTTCTGGTTCCCCAAAACAATCAATACTTGAATACTTTCCAAAGAACCGCATATTTACGCACAGTGCCACTTTGACATTCTCTGTTCTTTACCTGTTTCATTGTGTTTGTCGTACTGTGTGGACGTTCGGGGGGAAATGTTACTTCAAAAGAAAGCAATACGGATAACAGAGTAACCCTCCCATTTTACTGTCAGAATTTATAGATCTGGTTCATTTAAAGCTTCACTTCTGGGTAACATTAGTGAAAATACCTGAAGAAAGGGCTAAAGAAGGTTCAAGACCTTTTCTTTTTTAAACTTGATACAAACTATCGAAACCCTTGGCTGGTGTTATAAAAGAATAATATAAATATTAAAACTATATGGTTTTTAAAATATATGGACTGTAATTTGGAAAAATTAAAAAGGATATACTTTTCTTACAGAGATAATGCATTAACTTTGAGTAAAAGCAATAAATCATGCCAGTAAATTAATAAAAGAATAAGGCATCAGGGGATGCAGGGAATTTACAAGTTGCAAGTCTACCTTTTCCACGTTGAACTTTTTTTTTTTTTTAACATTTGTTTTAAACGTTGGTTTTTATTTACTGTCATTCATCTCCGAATTAATCAGCAGTGTTTTCAAAGCTGCCAGACTTGCACATTGTCGCCGTCTTTCTAGTTGCACACATCGAGTGTTTTAATGTAAAACAAAGAGCAGTTTTAGCTTCTGTTCTGTCCTGTTTTTTTTTTTTTTTGTGATTTTGTGTTTTAAATTGTTATCAGTCCTGTAGCTTGTGTTCAGTTTGTATAATGTGTTCACGGCCGTCTGTAGTTCGACGCCCTCGTGCTCATTCAGCGTTAACTGTGTAAATTCTGAGATCTATGCAACACTAGACAGGTGCAGCGTGTTCATAATGCACTGCCTCTTTTTTTTAAAGGGGAATTTTCAATCTTTTTCATTGTCAAAACTAGGTGCTAGTATGTCAAACAAGGAGAAGTACTTTTGCTGATATTTTATCAATGAATTGTGTGTTTTATTAGGAATGAGTGCAGAGTGGTTTGATGGAAGTGAAATGAGTGATTGGCGGTTAAACAACGTCACTGAAGTGAAAAGAAGTGTCCTTTGTCTTTTCTGATTTCACACTCTGAAAAGATTTCAACTCCAGACAACCATTTATAATCCCCATAAATCTGTCATTGTTAAACCATTCCAATTTATTTCTTCGAATGCCTAAAATATACATATTTCACAAATTATTACAAGGGATATTGCAGTGTTATGGCCTAATTATGGTACCCGTCCTGCGTTTGGCCAAATAGAGCTCTCTCCAGACGCCCCCCCCCCCCCCCCCCCCCCCCACCCCCGACCCCGCCATGGCGTTACACACACTCATCGTGGCAAAAGTAACTCCAGAAAATTTACAAGGAAAGGATCCCGTCGTTCAGCCTGGTGACTCACCAGGAGAAAAACGGGTATCAGAAGCGTTTATTTCACTTTGGTGAATTTCCCACAGTGGTTGAATTCATATGTTCTCTGGCGCGAGATTCCCCTTCAAGTTATATTTATGTTCCGTCGAACTATTAAATCTAAACGAAATATACATTAGGAACAGCCCTCACCGTCATCAAAGTCACTGCTCATGAGCCAAACACAGAGCATGTAAGCATGAGTTACTGTTAAAGATATAAGTCTTATACATAGTTTCCCAATTCGCTAAAATGACTTGGACGACTACTGACATTTTTATAAGTCAACTGCAATTTCTGGCTCGCAGTGAATACAAGAGATGCGGTTTTTAAACCATCCAAGTCACGTTACCGTCACGATCATGAGTGAGGTCCAGGGATTTGGAAAAAAAAAATAATAATAATAACTTGGAGGTTGTAGTTCATTTTTGTTGTTGTTGTTGTTTTTTTTTTTAAGTAAACTGTACAAGAACAGAATAAAACTGCTGCAAAACAAAATAAAAGTAATTTAAATCAAAAATGTTGTACATATATTTACAAAAAAAAGAACATTCATTCCATTGATATCAGCACAGCTAAAAAAAAAAAAAAAGAAGAAAAAAGAAAAGAGACAAATACAGGTGCTTGTGGCAATGAGGTTCAAGCTCTGCAGTAATTAGATGTCTAAGCCAAGGTTAATTCAAGTTAAGGTGGAGGAAACAGAAGACATGGAGAAGATTTGTGAGCGAGTGTACTCCTAAACCGGTGGTACTGCGGAGACGGGTGCCAGTGTTTGCAGCACGAGGACAGTTTCTGGAATGTACTAGAACAGACTACTACATCCATGTGAACACACACGCACGCACGCACGCACACACACAAGTATGTACTAAGTAAGTAGTATGTGCCAATCAGGGGGGAAAAAAAAAAACATTAAAAGATCTAAAAAGAAAAAAAAAATTCATTTAAGTCTTTTTTTTTTTTTTTTTTTACTGTTTAAAAAAAAAACTGAATGAGAAGCAGGATGGACCACTGATCTCCCGCGGGTCTGTTGGCTGCAGCGGCCTGTTCTGGTCAGCTCCCTATGATACACCGTGAGCCACCTCCTCACACACTTCATTGGATTCTCATTGAAACTGCGACTCTCGACCACATGATGGGGGGGGGGGGGGGTTCGGTTTGGGGGACTAACATGTCAGGTGGTTGGTGATTGGCAAATGACAAAAAAAGTTCCGCTTTTTAAAAACCCTGACTTTCACGTGGACTTCTGCCTATAGTGAAGCGTCAAGTCCCCGCCGCTCTTCCAGATAAAATGTTTAACTGTTCGCAGGTCCATGTTGGGATCTAGAACCTGGAAGGGAGGAGAAGACGGGAGCAGTTTAGACATCGGCGGTGAACATTTGAAACCACTGGTGATCCCCATGTTTGGAGCTTTAGCGCCCCCACCTGGTCTTGACACATGAGCTCGATCTTCTCTTCTGCTAGCATGGCCATGTCCTCCTCCTTCTCCTGCTCGCCGGGCTTGTCGTTGGCCGAGGAGCTGGTGGTCTGCGACTCGTTGTCCAGGTTGATGATCTTCTCGTACACGTGCTCCATCACCTTCCTCACCTGGAGCATGTCGCTGGCTGAGAGACGGTCCCTGCACGGCACAGTTATTTATTTTTTTTTTTAAGTTTTGGAGTAAAATCTATTCAGGCACAGATGTTTGGTGGCAAAAACGAAAAGGGAGCCATAAGGAGTGAAGATAATACTGATTAGTTACTGTCAGGATATGTAATAAACCTAAGTGGTTACAAAGCCTGTAACCTCATTAATGCATCTGTCCGACAAGCATAAACATTAGAAAATTATATTTTAATCCGCCCGGTGAAGCCTCGCCGACAGCCAGCAAGTGACGTCAGGTGACAGGAAACCGCCCCAAACCAATCAAAACAAAAGCCTCCTGCTTGTGACTGAAGATCTGTGGTTAAGTCAGCGGGGCACTGACACCCTGCGTATCGGGTTAATCCTGCAATATCCCATTATCATAACATCAATTCATGCTTCAAAATTATTTATTAAAAAAAGTATAACGAAGCAGAGATATTAATGGTAGTATGAATAAAATCCTAACTGTACCCCTCTGAGTTGATACAATCTGCTCAGTGAAACAAAAGAAAACTTACTTTTTTAGAGTTTTTGCACCAGAGGAAGAATGGGGCTGGAGGTAGAATGGGATTTTGTTGAACTTGGGCATGTTTTTCTGAAACAGATGAGCAACAATCACAGTAAATTACGGCAAAAACAACCTGATTTCTACCCGAGAGCTGGTGTCCAAAAACTGTCTGGGTGTAGCTTTTCATTGCATCCACACATTAACATCGCACATGAGGAAAACAACCTCATGCCAACGATGCAGACTAAATTTCAGGGTGAACACGCCAACAGTGGCAATACTCACATCTACAGTTATATCGATGACCCACTGTGGGACTGTCTCGTTCAGCAGCATGGATTCAGTCTCGCCTCCCGAATCTCTACATAGCAACCTAAATAGAGTTCTTCCTCCTGCTTCTCCAAAGATGACCGGCGTGTGTGGGGGCACCTGGAAATATCCGTTTCCTTTCTGGACCCTGTTCTCCTGCTCCCCGTTTACTGTGGAAGCACAGAAGACAAATTGACTGGCAGCCTGGATATTCTGGACATCACTCACAGCAGGCAGGCGATCAACTCCAGACTCTAAAGACGATAAGAAGACAAGGAGTGGTTAAAAAAAAAAAAAAAAAAAAAGAAGTGGAGCGCGTCCTCACCGTGGTTCACCTCGTTCTCCTCCTCATCCATGGGGTTGATGCGGGTTCTGGGCCAGAACTCCAGCAGAGCCTGCAGCAACAATCCGCCCAGGTTCACTGGAAAAGAGGAGGACGGTCGGGATGAGACGGACTTCCTTCATCTTCGCTTGCAAACAGAACGTGACGTCTTACGCTTTGGGTCGGATCCGTCGGAACTGGAGAACCCAGCGTCCTTTGCAGACACCCAGGCGGCGAAGCAGTCGCTCTCATCTAAAGTAATGGTGAGCATCTGGTGGGGGAAAAAAACAGAAACGAAACAAAAACAGGAGCATCAGAGGCAAGAAACAAAGCCCACGGAAGAATTTTTAAATAAGAGAAAGTTACAACTCCCAACAAAAAAAACAATCAATATTAATCGGTTTGACACTTACCCCAGTTTTCAGATCTACAGAGAACCAATTTGGCACATAGACCATCTTGAATCGCTTTTTAATCTCTTCATCAAACTCCACTTTACCCAAATCCTCACCTTTGCAAGCCTGAAGGGAAGAAAGAAAACACAAAAGGTTTCTTCAATGAAAATGTGTTCATACAAGACTCAAGTCTGCTTCAACTGAAATCTAAACATGTGTGTACAACTTAAATACAATCTAACAGTATGTTTGTCTGTGCTTCCATCTGGACGAGGTATAAGGAAAAAGAACCAGCAAAAGCATTCTGCTGACGTCTCATACTGTAAATGTTTTTACGGGAGCCGCCTTAAGTGCTTCAATCAAAGTAACTCATTCAACAGTCATAAGACACACAGCTGCAGCCGCCGGGAGCGTTTCGGGACAAACGGATGGGAATCAAACCATCAAAACCTCACAGAACTCTGACAGCAGCAGCAAAGGTTTAAGATATCTCTGCTGGACTTCACCACCACGTTTAGGGTCTCGAGCCTCCAGAACAAACGGCACAAATCAAGCCGGTGAAACAATCTCTGTGAAGCAGTCGAACATGTCTCGAAACTCCAGCGTGTGTTTTACCTTCAGGACGTCCCAAAAAGCCACGTTGTTGTTGGTATCTTTGGTGAGTATGTGTCTCTTGTCATTAAGAATGTGGCACTGTATAATACTGGCACCTCCTGTGAAGAAAATAAAGATTTTTACATGACAAGATATTAGAGAACGCAACTTGAAAAGTGTTTGACTTTGGAAAAAGAAGCAAGACTTTACCCTTGATAACTTGCTCTGGCTGTGTGCAGAGCGGTGTCAGAGGGGTGCTGCAGTCGTTGTCATACTCCCCCGATGATCTGAAGTTGTGCATTCCCTTTAGAGACTGCACACAGACACACACACACACACAGATCGTCATCATTGACCACCTTCAATCTTGTTAATCTCTTCCTTCCTCCACCCAGCGGATGCAGCTCTGATTAATGTAATGCAATTATCGTTTGTGTATCACCAACACAATTACAAAGCTGGCTTAATATTCGATGCGGACAGCAGCGGGATTACGGCTGAATGGCATTAGGCATGGCTACACGAACAAACCTTTATCCACACTTCACCACGCCGACGGTCGACCAGTGATCTCAGAGGTGTCACGCATGCTTACCCATTTATTAACGGATGACTTGGTGGTGGAGACCCAGATTGCTGGAGGTGGGTCAGCAGATCTGTCCAGTTCCATCTGCGCAACAGAGAAAGATGGCAGAAGGGTGGATTGACTCTTAACAGGGAGTGAAGGAAACAGTGCTCAATCAGACCGATTTGAAATGAATTCACGAAAAAACGGCCCCATCTCACTCTGGGATAGTTTGTTTACCAACAGGTTATAGAGAACATTTAGATTATTCAGTCGGAAGGATTCTGGCTCTTACTTTGAGCACCGGGGCCTTCTCCTCACAGATGAGCACGCGGATGTCGGGGTTACGCAGGTCGGTGCAGTAGATCTTTTTGTCTCTGCCGCCAGAATAGACGTGTGTGAAGGCCTCGTTGACCTGCAGGGCCCACACCCCCTCGTCGTGCACCCGGTAGGTGGCGATACACCTCTGCTGTCCGAGCGACCACAGGCGGATGGTCCCGTCCGAGCTGCCTGATAGACACTGAGACCGAGGAGCGGCAGGTTCAGACTTCGAAAAGCCCTTATCCTGGACAGTTTTCATGTTGAAGGAGCTCGCGCTCACCTGAGTGCCGTCTCGATTTAGCAGCAGTGACTTGACATTGTCTGTGTGGCCTTTGAGCTTCATCAGCTTTGCACATGTTCGAGGATCCCACACTCTGAGAACCTGGGAGGGGAAAAGGTAAACCAACAAAGTCAGTCAGGAACAAGCTGATTAACAACAGCCCAAAAACGATGTTTTCATTTTAACAACTTATTCATGATTTTAAGGTTTTCAAAGTGTGAGGTGAGGCGCAGCAGCAGCATGGTCCAGGGGGCCGTGGGTTTCCTTTCCCTGAGCATAAATAAGTGTGATAACATCTCGCCGAAGACGATCTTTCATCATCCATGAATCACGACCATCCACAATATTATCTAAAAACCCCGTCTCAACACGATGGATGTTAGATTTTTGCGTACTGATGAAAACCCAAACCTTTTCTGTGGATCCCGATACAATGACTGTGCCCATCTGATTCATAGCCAGACTATAGATCGAGTCCTTGTTCCCGCTGAGTGACGAGGCTGTCAGAGATAAAATGGTGATAATAACATGCAGAGAAACATATCAGTCGTGGTAAAAAAAGTGAAAATGTCCACTTACTGGTGACAGTGTTGTTGGAAGCAGTGAGTGCTGTTAGTGTGTTCACATCCCAAAGGAAGATCTGTCGATCCAGGCCCGCTGATGCTACTAGCTCCTTGTCCTTGGCGTAGGCCAGAGCTTTCACATAGTCTTTGTGTGTTCGTAACGTGGACATACAAAACCCTTTATGCGCGTTCCATACTTTAACCGTTGTATCTGATGAGGCAGATATCACTGGAAACAGAAGCGCGTCGGTCAGAGGAGCAGAACAGGCAGCAAAAAAAAACGATGGATGGATTCAAACGCACGGAGAAAAACTGGCAGCAGTAGAAACTCACATGTTTTGCCGTTGCAGCAGAGCACTATGTCATTAACCCAGTCTGTGTGATGCTCCATGGATGCAATGTACGGGTCCTGCTGCAATGACAGAAAAGTCACATTTTTAAATACTGCAAACGGGCATGTGTACGTCCTACATCGCCATCTTAGTGAAAGGAAACATTTAACAAATATGTAAAAAAAAAAAAAAAAAAAAAAAAAAAAAAATGTAAAATTACTAACACGGTTTGTAATTCTGCTCAGGCAGAACTCCTAGACCCTCCCCCCCTCTGTGGTCAAGATACTTCATTCAGATGAAGAAAAGTTTTAACATCACTATACAATATATTAAAAAATCCCCATGACTTCTCCACTTTATAGACAATAATAAACAGAAAACATGTACAGGATAAACAGAAAAACAAGTACAGTAATCAAAAAAAGTAAGAAGTATAAAAAGTATAAGTAAACAAGTAGCACAGTTGCAGGTGAGGTAAATGAATGCAGTGTGAAGGTCATTCCTTTAGTGTGTATGCTTCCACACACAGTCGTGTGCATCCTGTGTGTGTGTGTTGTGTTCCTGAGCGGGAGGGCCAGGTGTGACGGAGGCCACAGCTCCGGGGTAGAAGCTGTTCTTCAGACCACTTCAACCAGTGCGTTTACACAAGTCTTTTAATTTCGGATAAAAGTTAATTCTGCTTTAAAATGACCATGTAAAAACTTCACTCCGAAAGAAATCTGTACTCCGAATTAAACTGAATTCAGAAGAAAGGGGCCAGTTTATTGTCATTCTAAGGTGGAATTATATGTAAATTCGACATGCAAACCTCATCCAGACACGATTTATTTAACAGAAGTCTTGTAGAAATGGATATAATGGAAAGAGCGGATGGATGTACGCACAAAAATACAGAATATTTTTTAAGTGATAGCATCAAAGTTAATCGAGAAAGAAAGTGAGAAAAAGTGCCGGCAACATGGTTTGTTTCCTTCTGGTAGGCTTAAGTACGTCTGAAAAAAAATATTTAGTCATGTCCTTTTAGGGCTTCCATGGTAAAGAGGCTAAAGACCCGGCACTCCTGTGTAATAAAAACGTTACACAACAATAACTTGACCAGAATTTGTCCTGAAATGCATGTTTTAGCAATGGAGTCATAAATCTGGGAGGCATCTATCTGGGAAAATTCCACAGCTGTTCAACTGGGATTTGTCAAAGTGGGGTGACACCAGAACTTCACACTCCTCGCATTCCACAGCTTCTGTGAATGAGAGGGCGAGGCCTTTTCTTTGACCTCCTGAAGTCAACTGGTTACCTCCTTTGTCTTGGAGATGTTGAGGACCAGTTTGCTGCCCTCGCACCATTCGGACCGATGTGCCACCCTGTGCCTGTACGCCGTCTCATCGCTCTGTTTGAGATGAGTCCCACAACTGTACTGTTGTCGGCAAATTTAAAAAAGAAGCTGGATGTGTGGATGGGGGTGTGAAGAGAAAGGGGCTCGACACACAGCCCTGTGAGGTTCCTCTGTTCAGAGTCAGGATGGGGGAGACGTGGTGTTGCGTTCTCACATGATGTGGTCTGTCTATGAGAAAGTCCAGGATCTAGGAACAAAGTCCAGGCCCAGAACGTCCAGTTTATCCACCAGTTCATAAGGGACGATGGTGGTAACTGTCCAGTCTCTTGGTGTGTCAGGGCTGTGCGGAGCACTGTGTAAATTGCATCTTCAGATGAGTGAGCAATGGTTATCTGACTCAACTTAATCCAGCATCAGTGGTTGTCTTTGTCCAAACTGAAGGTCTTTATTCAAGCGAGTCCACACTGCTTTACATTAGTTAATAATACAGTAGAAAATACAGTGATTCTAACATGACTATCATATTTATTGATATGCAGCAGTAGGCACAGATTTGCTACACCACTAAGTCGCAGAGACACTCAAACGAGGACTATCCTATTTCCATGTTTCAGCCCAATTCAGTTTGATTTAGACTGCGCAAATAGTAGCATATCCATCCCATGGCAGCGTTACAGAAAAAAAGCAAGAATAGGCAGCCGTGGAGAGGTTTATGGCAGATGCTGACAACTAACTTTTCTCAGGCTCCACATTCAACTTCAAGCATGAAAGCTTCATTTTATTGGTCAGGCATTATCTGATCATTTAAACCCATTATCCACCAATCACGCAGCAATAAAATCAGATACACCTGTTTAATATTCCACATGATAAAGTGTTTAAAAACAGCAGAGCCACAGTCTTTCTAATGAGCCAAATCATTTATCTCCTTTCTGATCTGACACTAAGTAAAGCCATACCTTGTATTGTTGAAAATGATATGCTACCAAATATTTGTACAAAAGCCAAATGTGCAAAGGTGATTCTCAGCATAAATTGAAGCTTTAAGAGAAAAGAGGTAAGATATTACGTTAAATTATTACTATTCAAAAGCAAACTGCATTCATTCTTATTCTTCATCTTATAGCCAAACATGAATATGTTTGTGGCCCCAGCCATCATCTGAATACACCTCAGCCTCTGACAAGACAATCCTGAACTCGAACATGTGTGGCGCGTTTATACAGCTGTAGTAGCATCACTCATGGAAGAAGCAGTCGAACCAAACAGCAGAAGACCGAACGGAAACAGCGCTAAACACAAGCTTATCAAAATGATAGTGACAACAGTGTAAAAATTTAAATTTGCCCCATAGAATTGGCTAGTTCTTTAATTGGATGGCTGAGACTAAACCCAATGCACCCTGCTGTAATGTGACTTAACATCTGGACATTGACTCTTGCATCTGAATGACACATTAATAAGCAGGAGGACCACACAAATCCATTGCTATCACTCTGACCACTCCATCTCACACTGTATGTCACGTTAATAGCTGTATTATAATTAAAACATGACACCCATGCCATGTGTGACGGCTACAGATGAGGTAAGAGTAAAGGGAAGCAGTACTTTGTGCTGGTAGACGCTCCATATCCGGATGATGGAATCCCTCCCGGCCGTGAAGAGCCGGTTCAGAGCGGGATCGAGCTGCAGCGCGTTCACCCCGTTTCGATTGTATTTCTCCACCTCATCTCTAATAACATAAGAAACCTGAAAAAGAGGAGGGGGCATGTCAGATGTTTCTACAGACATTACATCTGCTTTGACCCACTGCACGCACACACACACACACACACTCACACACATACACACACACCCCCATGGTCACGCCGTGCAGCTACAACACGCTACCGCCGCGATTCGTGCAGTTAACTATGAAAACGCGAAGCGGAACTAAATGCATGTATAATGTAATAAACACGTTTGTGACAAATTGCAGTTCTGCAAAAGGACAGAGTCGTATTCGAAACGAACATTGATGTGGCAGCACGACACAACCAGTGAGGCACGTACGATTCACCAGGAATTAGACGGAGACCGGGCTCAGTGTAGCTAAGCTACCGTTAACACCGCGACACCGTCAAACCGACGGCCGCACAGCGGGCTTCTGGCTTGAGCTGTCAACACGTACAGCGATCTCCAAACCCATTTCTCGTGCGCGTGTGTGGTATCCGTTTTGAAAAGCGCGTACCAGCTGTCATTGGGAGGGAATCGTTAGCAGAAGAGCGCTGAGAGCTCACGGAAGCTAAGCTAGCTCGGTTAGCCGGCTTGAGTCATCACACAGAGGAGCAGCGCTGAGTTTTCAACGCGCCTTTTCTCCCCGACACGAATTCGTGAAGCACTTTTTCAGCCGGAGAGTTTAACCTTTAGTTTTTAAGCACTTGGCCACATTGCAACTGCTCGGATTTACCTGTACTTTCCTCCGCCCAGCTGCATTTTGCCTGTGATGCGTGGCCATCTTGCATGTTGACAGTCAATTCATGTGATGCTACATCCGGAAAGAATCCCAAACATATGCGATTGAGCTTCATGGGTAATGTAGTATTACACTGTTATCCACTTTTATTACAGTGCACAACTTTCTCCACACGCTTGAATAACAGTCATAGCTTCGTTTGGAACCGAACAACGATGAGCATAAAGAAACAGCAAGGGGAAGTTATCTCCAAACACATTCAACGGTGAGGAAGGAAGAAGACCCAATAAGAATTTCGGAATGAAATTAAAATTCCTGCCGGCAGAGGTCACCAGTTCACCCTGGGGGGTCAAGATTGAAAACAATGCACACCTCAGTGAGAGCATCAGGGCAACCCTGCATGCGGCGGGAGAACATGCAAACTCCACAGAGAAAAGCCCGGACTCAAACGGAGGGGGATTCCAGCTGACAGGCAAATGTGCAAACCACTATACCACTGACAAAAAATAACACGTATGAGCAATACTGACGTTTATATAACGCAAGTTGTTCATATAAAGTAGCTGGAGATACAAAGTCCCAAAAAGTATGCAGAATGAATATAAAGACAAAAAATATCTACAAACAGATGCAGAATGAGCCAGATATACAACTGGACGCATCCTGTCTGATCAGTCTATTAAGTATTTTAATCTTTAATTCCGTTTAATTTTATATTGTTTATTTGAACGACAAGGGGGCGTTTTGCATTAATTCATACTTTCTCACCTTCTACCTCTAATTTTCTTTCTTTGTTTCTGTTTTTATATGTAAGTATAGTAGTACATTCATCGGTGTTGAGTCTGAGTTGTGATGTTGCCACTAGGGGGCGTAGTCCTTTAGACACAAGTGAGTTTTACGTCCGTCACAAAACTGAGAATAATGTTGACATTTACTTAGTTGAATCCTCACAGTTTTTAATTCCATTCCTAACTTTTCAATTATTCCCCTCTTTGTTGACTTTAAGAAAATCAATTTTCTCACTGTTGATTCGAAGTAATCCGACAATAAAACTGCAATATTTAAGTCAAAAAATAAAGAAATACACTTCGATAAATGCTTAAAAAACTTAGATTCCTCATAAACTCATTGTTTACATGATAAGTACATGGAGAGGATTAGAAGAGATTATTGCAGCCTTCAGATTGAAATTTGGGAAAACCCAAGTCTCAAGTCCCAACTTTCTTGTCGCTTGTCTCTGCACACTTGGTGGACTGCTGTGGGTGCACCTCTCCGTCCTTCCTCAGTGTGTCATGACGGGACTCGTGCAGGCTGCCCGGTGCGGGGGGAGGGGGGGGGGGGGGGGGGGGGGGGGGGGGGGGGGGGGGGGGAGGTAATCCTCTGTGGTCCCGCAGCATCCTCCCTCCCTCGTGCTCTTTTGCTCAAGGACAAATGGAGGCGCTCCGCTGCGCAGCTGCTGAGGAGAGCAGCGGCTCAGGACCTCTGCTGCGCTGCGGGGATGAACAGCTCCCAGCCTCTCGCTGATGGACGGGAATAAGGAAAGACGCTGATCAGGGCGATCGATGCACCTGTGGCTGACTCCAAACCGCCCGAACACCTCTGGCGTTTGCCTGGAAGTCACTTTTGAGCGGCAAACTTTGGATTTTGGCGACACTTTGCTGTTTTCCACGTCTGTCTTCACGGCGATAAAAGCAAAGGAACCCTTCAAAAAGAAGACATGGAATTTGATCGAAAGGTTTGGCTGCTCATTCTTCTAAAACCTGAAAATTCTGCTTGTGGAAATTATGCTGTGAACCTCCAAGTTTCATATGTAAGTATCTTAAACAATGTTTTTTTTTATTTATTTGTTATTATTATTTATTATTTATTTATTATTATTTTTTTTTTTTGTCTGATGAATAATTTAGACTTCCTGAAGTGGTTCTGGCTCAATGCAGATGTTTTACTTGCAGTATTGAAAAACTGTAAAAAGTCTATTGATTGTTTTCAAAAAGGTCCTGCATTTAAACTTTATTTTTTCTTTGTCTCATATCAGTCTTAAATTTGATGTGTGACACATTCAAAACCAGAATATTTCTGCCAATATCTTGTTTGTGTATTTGTTTTTTGACTGATGATTTACTTTAAGGTCGCCTTTCTATTGGCATTGAAGTGACCTCTGAATGATTATGGAAATGTCTGCAACCGAATTGTAATGTTTCTCATCAGTTTATGATCTTAACCACTCACTGTTTGGCTTTGTAGGTCTATACCTTCTGTAACCTAGACATTTAAGCTATCTGCTGCAATTACATTGAAAGGTTTCAAGTAAAGAAGTAGGTCATCAGTTCAGCCTGTGCACCTAGGATCACAGCATGAAGCCCTGACACATAACATGACCCAGTCTGAACAATATGTCCACTGACTTTCAGCAAGCTTGCTCTCAAACTTTATTTTGCTTATTTCATGGTATGCAGTCACTATCTTCAGGTTCTAACTTATTGATTTCCTCTCTAAATTGTTTTAGATGATTTAAAAGTAGGTATTGTGATAAAAGTATAGATTCACACTTGTTATACAAATGTAGAAATGTGGGGGGGAAAAAATACCAACACAGGGATGTTTAGGAGTGGAGAATCATGTAACTGTAGATGTCAGAGAATTACTCAGCAAAGAATATTTTAATTGCTATAAAACAAAATAAAAAAAACCCAAAACATTTCTCTAAGGGACAACAATCTATGTTTTATGTTTCATATTGTGCATTAAACACATTTGATTAGCTTCTTACATGTGTTTAAAGAAAAAGCATGCATGAAACTTAAAACTATCAGTATGGCGATGATTCAGTGTCCGAGCTGTGGCCTATATATTTGTGTAACCAGTGGATATTCAGATAAGGGATAAAGGATATGAGCGCCTGGCTTCAACTTCTGTACATTGGTTGTTGTTTAGGTCTACATCATATCTAAACTAATCTCTTTAATCAGATTCTTCCTTGATGAATATAAATAGATTCTAAAAATGTTAATAACAAATGTATTTGTCTTCAGCTGTCAGCTGGCAGATGCTAAGATTACACTTCACCCAGGATGATTTACCTACAAGCAACTAAAGATGCTCAAAATGATTTCATTTTACTTTTTTGAACGCAACAAAGATGGGAAATAAATAAAAAAGATCCAATGAGAAGAGATGACATTCTAAGCTTGAATTAAACTGTAGGAGACAAAATGTGCATAATGTATTCATCAGGATTCGACAAACAGCTTTTCAAAGATCTGCTCAAGTAAATCAGATAAGGCCTACTATAAGCATAATACCTGACCAAGAATATCTAGAAAAAAGTGATACTTTTCACTTCACAAACTGCTTCATATGCTTTTTTTCTGTTATTACATGATGTTTACCTCAGTGTTTCTAGACAAACAAAATATGTAGCAATTTATGTAACTTTCACTCTGACTAGTTTCTAACCTGTGATATTCTGGGTCACATCATTCCTGATCTGGTTTTTCACTGCACAGGGTTTCCTTAATGATCTTTCATAATTTCAAACATTATTTTAAACTAGGTATTGATGCAGAGGAAGAACTATAGAGCAGCTATCTCTAACCAAGACACCTGAATCAAAACTATAAGTATGTTTGAGGGCAAGCACATTTTTAAATCTCTACTTGGTATCAGCTGCCATAGTTTAAAAAAAAGGAAGAAAAAAAAATATCAACCACCACTGCTTGCCTTTTCACCTTATAAATACTAACAGCCCTTTTAAACTGTGGTATTTCAGGCCCAGTGTGTACCTGTGTGAGATTGTTCATGTTCTAAGTCCAATCTAATTATCTTAATTATTTGCAGAGATGATGACTGTGCCACATCTGGCTGTTACGAGAATTAAATTTCATTCAACAGAAATACTTCCTCTGAGTCTGATACAGCAAGACCATTTCCAACTGCGACTGTGGTGGCATGCAAAGCTAACCTGTGCATTTAAATCCATATGCAGTTTGCTGGTGTATTCCACAGACTGGGTTCACTGCCCTTTAATATTTATTCCCTTTTGATAGAAAGAAATACTTGGACTCTTTTGAAAGGATTTATGACACTTTTCATATCATGACAGAGCAATAGCAATGCTCTGAAACCGTTTATCTGCTTTATGACGTGGGAAAATGGTCCATAACCTCTTTATTTTGACAGCAATTGGGAAACGGTGTACGAGAACGGCTGATCTGAGATCAACCTGGGCCAAATAAGCAGATCAAGTGAAAGCAGATAACTAGCGTCTGGCTGGATGTGTGAAGGGATCAATGCATTTCAGGACAGGAGGAAATGGAAAACTCAAAGAGCTTAGTCAAAATGAATGAGATACAATAGTATTTTTCTGTCAAAAGGGGAACAGAGAAAAGTAATCCTCTTTTTGGAAAGCTTTTTGAGTTATCAAAATACCAGACTCCGTCACTGGCTGAAATGGAGGGTGAATTTTTGGTCGCAGAAAGGTCTTTGGTGTTGTCTTTTTTTAGCTTTGCTCTCTGATCAGTTGACCCACAAACTGTCATAATGCTGAGCCCACAGGGACGGAGTTTACCCAGTACGAACAAAGCAGATGTTCTTCTTTTAGACTTCAGATTTGGAACATCTAGAAGCAGGATTTAGGCTCTTGAATTCTAAACTTAGCAACATTTCCTGCACAAATAGCCTGTTGTTGTAGTGATTAAGTTTGGGGGGGAAATGACTGCTGTTTTTAAGCAAATCTTGTCTGTCTCTTGCATTTCTTTTCAACTGTGGCAACATCCAAACTCTTAGACAAACTCCATAATGTCCACTGTAGACGTCTCAAATATAGTCAAGATATTTACATTTTATGTGTTTCTCTGAGGTAAACTCCTCCAAACAAAATGAAATCCAACTTAAAAAAGTACCTGAATTTGTATTAAATTATAATTTTTCTGTCAATTGTTTGACTTTTGATTTTATTGAAGAATTTTCCTGTTTAAGATGCAATGACAACTTTAGCGCGCTCATTACTCCTGGTCATGATCAGTGTTTCCCCCCTTTTTCATATGATGTAATAAACAACTGATTGCTATCTCGTTATATAGTCCACATTATATCATGATAATATGTAGTTATACAAAAGAACAATCCAGGAATACAAAGGTTTGGCGTGAAACGCTGGACTCATGTCAAAGTGTCAGAAGGACGTCCAGTAGGTTGCAGATTTGAACATTGCTGTAGTAACGAGATTGTTGCCCCTGTTGCCGTCTTAAACCAGTGCTGGTTAAACCACCCGGTGTGAGCTGTAGACTGTGGACTTAATCCCTCTGACACAGAATTATGGCTACTGTAGCCTGGCCGAGATTACAGAAAGACGGGTATCGACAGAAAATGTATGCATCCATACGGCCCGCAGCTCAGGCCCAAAATGAAAGCCGTCAGAGGAAATCCGGCTCTCTGCTGCAGTCTTTGTGGGATATCTTTCATTTGTGCAATATTTGAAAAAGAACATGAGAGAGCGAGAGAGAGAGAGAAATATGCGTAACTATGCTTTACAAAGACCCCGATTATTCCATATAAGATTGTTGGGTTTATCCTGCAAATACAATCAATATTTTTATTTTATTTCTGTTGCTCGTCAGAACAAGAAAAAGTAGTTTCTTCTCTTGTCATACATTCATATCACATGCAGGCATTGTGTGATTATTATTGCTCCAAGACTGAAGGTTTCTAAGTGTGGAGTTTGCATGTCGTTCCTGTGCATGCCTGGTACCCTGTCTTACAGTCCCGATTCAGATTTTTTTTTTTATGTTGCCAACCTTAAAAACATCTGTTTGAAGGTTTTTTTTTTCAGTTCTATATATTCTCAGGTAATTCCTGAAAAAGTTAGAATAGTACACGTTTGCAAACAGTGGGTATTTTAAATTGAGTATATTCCTGAAGCAGTGCTTATATGACCTTATATTTACACCTGATAACATAAAGAAAAAAAAAAAAACGCAGCTGTGGCACAATATTGAGACAGTTGGCCAGCAGACTGTGAGATTCTCTGAAGGAAATGGCTGATATTTGTTTGTTTGTTCATGAATTACACATGTGCCAGCAGCTCTAATTTCTAAAAACATCATTCCAGAGTCCAGCTATCCATTTCCTTAGAGCTGTGGCCTGCTGGAGCCGATCCCAGCTGACTGTGGTTGAAGGTTAAATACCTACCTTCTGTGGGGATTCCTAATCTGAGGGACGCCTCTTTAAAAAGAAGATTACAGCGATTTTGGGAAAATATTTTATTTACAGGGATTGTGAAAAGTTAAAGAACTCTGTTCTTTCTACTGTCGTTAAAAGAAGCTGGGATGTTTTTCAGATTTCGGAGATCGCTGGAGGTTTCTTTAACAGCCTTCCGTCTCTGTGTGTTTTGATATCCCCATTCTCCACCTTGCAGCTGTAAGTAAACTCTAGTACAGGAGAATCAGGATGAAAAGATGGCAGCCATGCTTTTACCAACGGGTCCCGATGGCTTGCGGCCGTTCACTCGCGAGTCCTTGGCTGCCCTGGAGCAGCGGATTGCGGAGGAGCAGGCCAAGAACGCCAAGGATTGCCAGGAGGCTCAGAGGAACGCAGAGCCTCCCAAACCCAGGGCCGACCTGGAGGCCGGCAAACAGCTGCCGCGCATTTACGGCGACGTCCCGACAGAACTTATCGGGATGCCTCTGGAAGACATCGATCCGTTCTACTACAAGAACCAGAAGGTGAGAGTTTCTTAGAAGACTGGTCAACCTGGCCTTCTTCTGATTTCACTGTGAGTTATGTTCAATAACACCTCTCATGAAATCGTAATGCGTGTCATTAAGGTAAAAAAAAACAAAGTTTCAATTCACAAATAAAAGAGTGTTATTGTCTCCAAAAGGATTCCGCATAAAAGATGTTTTCCTTCAGTGTGGAGGCTTTATGGGCGGGGTGTGAGGGGAGGGGGGCGTGCAGTAATCTGCCCTGCCCCCAGTCCAACTTTGATCCGTTCCGCTAATACCAGAAGATATACTTCATACTTTATAGAAGAAAGAGGAACTGAAACACAACTTTCAGTAAGCTCCAATTCATTTAAGCAGTCAAGTCTTCATTAATTAAGATAAACACTGCTAATAAACAACACATGCATTCCAGGAACAGTGGTGTTTGTAGTGGTAGAAAATATTCACAGAAGTTTACTGAATGATAATAGAGAATAATTCATGTTTAATCTACATTATTGTAAAATAGTGGCCACATACTGTCTATTCAAATAGGATTTGTTAGTTTTAATCACCCCTCCTGCTCAAACTACACCCAAACATTTCTGCTTGGTACAACTGTATTGTGAGTGAAAGGACAGATCTTTGTTTCAGTCAAAAGTAGCCATGATCAGAAAACTGGATCCTGAAAATGAGCTCTATTTTATTGATAGCTATTGATCATTGATTGCAAAATGCTGGTGTAGGAGGAGATTGGGTGTTGCACCGTTTCCCGACAGGTTCAGTGGAACATTAAATCGTCATCTGGGCTTCAAATCAGCAGATGTTTTTTGCTGAATTTATGAAGCGCCGCTTTAAAGCAGCGAGCTGATCACGACCAGTGTTGCCGCTTCTCTTTAGATCTCTTGAAATAGAAAATAGGATTAGCAAGTTTTGATTTGCGGAGTCGGTAGATCAGGCTGCTGCCCATTAATGGGCCGCTTATGGCGAGATGAAAAAGGGCCGTGGCAGCCATTCTCAGGGTCTCTTTGTTTTGGCATGTGATGCGCTGCTGGATGGGAGGATTATCCAAAGAGGGGGGAAAAAAAAAATATTTAAATAAATGCCACATCTGTTAGGGAAAGGTTCAGCCCGCTTTGGAGTTGCCTCCATTATCTGCAGTGGCCTGGCTGGCTGCGTGTTTGGGCCACTCGCTGCTCACTCGCTTCTTGGAGGCAGAAGTGCTCACAGATGGTAGACAGCGCGGTGGATTCAAAACAACGGCTTTTCCTCCTCCACGGCTCTGTCAGACAGCAGCTCAACCGCGACTCACAGCCGCTGCTGACTTCCTCTGCAAAGCTTTTACACAGCGCCGCTCTGCGCGCTGAAACTTAAATTTCATTTTTTATAATAACATGTTCTTGTTTTTTTTATTCACTGACTGAGAGGTATAATTTGTATGCATCATTTTCTGAATGTTGATCTGTTTTTCTCTTTTTCTTTTCTTTGCAGACTTTTATAGTACTTAACAAAGGGAAGGCCATCTTCAGATTCAGTGCCACATCTGCAATTTACATATTTAGTCCTTTTCACTGCATCAGATCAGTCGCCATAAAAATCTTAGTTCATGCATATCCTTTTCAAGTGGTCAGTTTGATGGTTATTTTGTGTTTTATACGTTTGTTCATGATGTTTATACATGTATCACTTAGTAGAACTGAAAAAGATGTTAATTGTTGTTGATTAAGATCCAGGATTTATTATAGTTGAACTCATTCAAAGAGAAATAATATCAAGGAAATCAAGATTCAACCGATTTACACCTGGTAGGAATATTCGAATACAATTTGAAATACAGATTAGACTGCAAGTCATGTACTCTACTGGGAGAGAGCTACTGTGAAAAGTTGTCATTTTAATTTTAGTTTTATAACTTTAGTAGTTTAGATTTCAGTCCTTGCATGCCACACTGGCAGATAAGCCAATTTCTAATATTTACTGATTCCCCCCCCCTCCACCCCACCCCCCCATGCAGACTTCTATTGGATTTTTCCACAGTCCCGTTTTTCAGACGGCTGTGTGTGATGGTCCTCTCTGGCATCACAAACCAAATCCCTTCATATCCCTCTTTTAATCTCTGAAATGAAATAAGAGCAAGGAGATTTCACGTCATGTGATGGCTGCCTATTAGTTCTCAGACAGATGATTCGCATTTTTCATGCAGGATAGTTCCTTTTTTTTTTTTTTTCTTGGATATGTTCTGCGTTATTGATTACAAAACATATATGACAGGAATGTCAGTGAAAAATTAATACTTCTTTAAAAAAATTTTTTTATGCTTTTATGTAGCAGCTCTACACGTTCACGAATTGCTAGGAGGAATTTGCATTTATCAAATAATTGAGAATATAGAATTAAAGTTGGACTTTCTAATCATTTCATTCTGAAAGGTTTTAATCTTTATGATCACGTCATTTGTCAAAGTTCATCAGATCCTTTGTTATGATCTCATCCATGAGGACAGTAATAATATCACTCTCCTGATTTGATGTAAAATGGAATTTACTTACATTTTCTATAATCTCCTCTTACTGTCGTCATAAAGCTGATGGCACGCACAGTCACTGTTTATCCTAATGGATATATTTCACCGGAACATTATGAATCATTGCTGTCTCCTTGGTTGATATTGTCAGATTATCACAAGATATTCTGCTGTGAAACTCTAATTTGTCCTGTCACAATATGATTTCCTTAACAATTCTCCACGTTGTTCAGCTATTTCATAATGTTCACAATTCTGACCAACTGCTTCTTCATGGCCATGTCCGACCCCCCACAATGGACCAAGTACTTGGAGTGAGTACAAGCAGCGTTTCAGCGGTTTTATGATCCCTGACTGTGCTCCGCGTGTTCTAATGTAGACTTTTCAATGGGGTTTGTTGTTATTTATCAGTGACAAGCAAAGACTCAGTTAACATGTAAGTATTCCATGCTGCATGTGATATTTACAGGCCTGGAAGTGCTGTTGCATGCAAGATGGCATGAAATATTGAATGAAAATGGTCTTAGTGAGGAGCGATGTACTGTGCATGATATGATCTGAGCATGCAACATATCTGCCTCCATACCATTATTAGTGTAGTTTTTACCCTAATTAGGCCAATAGATGAGAAAAGGTTACACAGCAATACAAATCCCATCTGATAATTTGTCTGTGACTTGGTTTTAATTAAATGCAATAAAATGAGGAAGCTACAATCATCAGTTATTGTATTTGAAACATGTTTATGAGAATGGATGAACAATTATAAAACACCAATTCCCAAAAGATTGAGATGATGTGTTAAATATAAACAGAAACACTATGAAATAATTTAAAAAAACGTTTTTATTTAGAAATAAAGACTGTTTAAGATTTAACTGTGAGTGAGAAATCATATGAGTTCATTGAAAATGTGCTTATGTGATATTTGCTGGCAGCATGTAACGCTCACAAAAGAGGCAGTTCCAGCATGTTTTTAGTGTCATCTCGTCTTAGATCAGTCGTCTGTGAATGTCTGGAAAATAAAGAGAATGATTGTTGGAGTTTTTGCAGAGAAAAGTTGTGCCATTCTACTCTGTTGAAGGACTGCATCAAATTAACAGTCAACATTTTAAATAACAGTTACTGGTCTAGCTTTTTATTGCACCTGTTCTGACATTTTTAATTTTTTTTTAACCTGTTTGAAATTCAAAATGAGCAAATTTTTCATGATCTCATATTTTATCTATGTTGTGAATCGAATACAGGCCACTGTGAATTAGTTCATGTTATTGATCAAGCATGTTATTTCATACCTTGCACTCAATCCATCAGTTGCTTCATGATGTTATTTTAATTTCATATCAGTGTTTACCGTTCATGCTGTGATCAGTTGTTGAAGCTCAGATTTGCTGATTGCATTAATTTCGCTGTTCTCCTGTACATATTTTTCAGATATACCTTTACTGGCATTTACACTTTCGAGTCATTAATAAAGATATTAGCGAGAGGATTCTGTATAATGCCGTTCACCTTCTTGAGGGACCCGTGGAACTGGCTGGACTTCACTGTCATTGTCATGGCGTAAGTCTCCTCCATATTAATATTCTGTAACTATAACATCTGTAGAGTACAGAAAACATTTCTGAGCATAATGGCACACATAAAGTGCATGCAAAAACTATCATTTTTAGTGAAGAATATATAGAGTACACTAGATCTGGTGGGAAATGTGCTTTTATTTGAAATGCATTTCACCAGTCTGAATCAGCAATAAAAGCACATTTGTAGCAACATGTATTTATTGGCTAAAAGATTAATATATTATCAGGCAATAGTATTAAAAGCTGTGTGATTGTTGGATTTATTCAACAGCCGGATGAAAAAGCACACTTTCAAATGTTTCCAATATGTGTTGCGTGAACTACTTTTATATATTGTCTATGTTTCCGAAAGTCAGATGTTATAATTGCATCAACAAGATGCTTTTATCATTTCTCAAGTCTTATACCTAGGTGGAGAAATACGAATTGAGCAGCTTTAGGATTTAGCATTTGTGCTACAATTTGATAAGATATGATAAACAGCCATAGCTGTGAGTATGACAAGCTGTTACTATAACTTCAACAATTACACTTTTGTGTCTTAAGTATTTTCTCTTTGTTTCAAATTGCAGATACGTGACAGAATTCGTGGACCTGGGAAACGTCTCTGCACTGAGAACCTTCAGAGTACTGAGAGCACTGAAAACCATCTCGGTTATTCCAGGTGAGATGACTGTTTCCTCCCTTCTCTGTAGCTATTTCCCATTCAAACTACTTTGAAACTGCAGCTGTTTGTTACGTTAAAAACTAAGCGATACATTATCATATCCCTCCTCCGAAGGCCTGAAGACCATCGTGGGCGCCCTGATCCAGTCTGTGAAGAAGCTGGCTGACGTGATGATCCTCACCGTCTTCTGTCTCAGTGTGTTTGCGCTCATCGGCCTGCAGCTTTTCATGGGGCTCCTGCGGCAAAAGTGCGTCCGCAGCTTCGCCCACTGCGTCAACTCTTCACATGACCACAACACCTCTTTCATCTGCAACAACAGAACCTGGAGCTCCACCGCAGACTTCATCACCAGCGAAGGTTAGTCTGAAACCCCGACGTCTGACGCTGGATCTGAAGATGGCGTCGAAATCTGAACAGTATCTTCACTAATTGAGCTAAGCAAGACTTCATTTCTGCTTTTTAGAGAATTTTTACAAAGTTGAAGGAGCAAAGGATGCCTTAATATGTGGATACGGAAGTGACGCAGGGTAAGTGATGATTCTCTTTGTGCACAACTTCTTTTCACTTTCAGGGTGTTGCATAACATTGAGAAGTTCATCTTCTAATGGTCCAATCATGCATTAATTCATACACAGAAGCTTGTAAACAGAGCCTAACACTGGTAGGTTTTGTTTTGTTGAATAGGTAGCATAAATTCCATTGAATAACATATTTTACCTCCAGTGGTTTGATTTTGTGACATAGAGGCATGATGTATAGAGAAGTGATCCGCTCAGAGGGAGGGCTGTGATGTGCAGCGGTCGAGAGGCTGCACACAAGACGACATGTGGCGTGGATAATCACCCCTGCTCCACTGGAACCCTTTACTCAGAAACATGGAGTTACCAGCTGGAGAGAGCAGGGGTCTTTGGAGATTTCATCATCTCAAAAGCTCTGTGACATGATTAGGTTAACCCGTGTCGGCCGGATGCCTCTGGATGGATGCTGTGCGATTGTTCTAAGGAGAAACTGCACTGATAACTTCCAGCAGCACCAGATGAACCTGCTTTCTCTCACAAATCGCAAAGAATCTAAATTATGCCAGAAGATATTCAAAGATGTATACAGTTGCTGCGACAGATTAAATGTCAGGAGATGCAGATTTATATGTAAAGTTATGCTTCCTGTGCAGTGATGCACTTTGTTTCCAATCAAAGGCACAGTGTGAAACCGTCCAAATATTGCTACTCAGCCGACGCACCGAATAATCCTGTAAATCCAAATGCTTTTGAAACAAGCACAACAGGATGACTCTGACCATGCCAGGCCTAGTTCAGGGGTTATAGTGAACTAAATACCCATCTGTGTGAATCTGAAATCCTGTAGCTCTAACAAATGGCTTCCATTAGGTGCTCTTGTTAATAATACAAGATAATGGACGATAGCAAATAAAATGGTGATCGTATAAAGCTTCTGCAGGACATTTCAATTATGTGTCTGTTATTTAATGCAATATTTTTAACATGTTGGTCTTTTCTTGGTTAATGTTTGTTTCTGAAGTTAAGTCATTTTAACACAAAATGGGTAAAATCTTGTTAATAAGCATTAACTAACAGGTTCTGTATGCATATTTTCATTCGTCCAGATAGAAGGTGGTATCAGTGGTTTCATCGGTTCATTATTTTATTAGATAAATGATGAAGCCACTGGACGATGGTTGAAACGTCTTCCAAAGACATACGACCAACTCCTGCTGACTTGACTCAATTTGCCTTGAGACTGGCAATCACTCATTTGGTTTCATCAGCTCCCGTGCGGAAATGGTTCCTTTTCTAATTACTTTTTGTTGTTTTTCGGTTAAAGGATGATTGACCTGGACTCCAGTAGACAACAGCATTTTTTTTTTTTTAAATCGTAGAATGCATATGATGTATTTCTACTGATGGTGAGAAATTGCTGCCTGTGGTGAAATGGTTGCATACTCAGCCCTACTGATAAGCTGCAGTGAAGTCAATCTGGTCCTGTCACCTTTATGTAGCAGAACAACACAGGGAAGATTTTAAATGTTCAGCTCTTGCCTGTTATTTTTTTTTTATGCTGTGCAATTCCACATATTAAATAGATTCAACTCGACATGTACTTTAAAACCTTTCTCTAATCTTTTTTTTTATATTAAATCCATCCATCCATCTTCGATAGTGTTTTATCCACCGGTGGTACAGGAGCTGATCAAAGCTGATCGACACGACAGTTCATACACAGAGAGACAGAAAAACACACACACACACACACGCACAGTCTTGTATTTCTATCCTTGTGGGGACCGTCCATTGACTCCCATTCATGTCTAGCCCCTAACCCTGACCCTTACCCTAACCCTAACCCACACCACAACAAAGCCTAACCCTAAAGAAATGTTTTTGCACTTTTACTTTTTTCAGTAACAACAACATGGTCAAGAAAACACTGTTTCTCCTACTTAGGACCAGAAAAAGGTCCCCACAAGGCACGTCGTTCCACGTTTTGCTATCCTTGTGGGGACATTTGGCCCCGACAAGGATAGAAATACAAGAACACACACACACACACACACACACACACACACACACACACACACACACACACACACACATTCATATATGCATTTATCAACTGCGAAGAAACAGCTCAGCAACTTAATATTCCAGGCAGTAAAATCTGACTCGGTAAACTGAGTCAAGTCAAAGCAGGAAGAGGATACATTTTAGGGCATTCGGTGGGAAATTATGTCATTAAATTCCCTTAAGTAATAGGTCAGAAAGCTCAGACCACGACCTGTCCAGCTGTCTCACCTACAAGTCGCTGCAATCGAACTGTTTTGGACTTAATGCCTGCCGTTTGTTTTCCTGCCATGTGTGGAGCTCGAGCGGCAAATTGTGACAACATCCTGTCACACTGAGCTTCAGCAGTTTTTTTTTTTTTTCTTTTTATGGTTGGGGGGGGGGGGTTGATCTCACTTCCAAGGACTTTTTTGTTTTCTCTTGTGAAACTGCTCCATCATGTCCTCCAAAATCATATCTGATGTATGTCTTTATTAAAACTTCCGACTTCATGGTTCGACAGACATCCCATCAACAATGACACAGATTAGTGGTCCGGTTAGCAGTTTATAGGTTAAATCAGCCGTATGGCAGCTGATGTTTTTGTTGGCAAACGGTTAAGACAGCTTTTTAACTTCTGGGACATTTTAGATGCAACTTTCTGAGGCTGGCTGTGGAGACAGGCAAGATATTAAGCAGGTCAGGATGGAGGACGTAAAACATAGAGGATGCTTAATCTTTTGAGTGTATTCCAACAAGTAATCCCTGAGTAGATTTCCAAATTAAAGCTTTGGATACGTTATGATGACACACACTGTCACACGCATGCTCACAAGCTCACATAGACACGACTGGGCACACATGCACACACACACCCACGCATTTTCAGATGATATTTTCAGCTGAGATGGTTAACAAGTTTGTGGAAAAATGATTTGCTCAAAGGCCTGTGCTGTTTCTAGTGGCGCCTGCTGTAGACTTCATGCAAATGCTTATCCCCCCATATGTGAAAGCCATTGTACATTAAAGATTATTACCGCCTGTATAGATAGCTTTAATGTTTGTCCTTGACTATACTCTGGTGTTACACTGTCAGAGGTCCGTCCGTCCCTCCGTCTTCTGCACTGCTTTAGCCAACTCGTCTGTCAAAGGGTCCGAGATGACTGTCAAAAAAGCAGGTTATACGGACAGGCCACCAGTTCAATAAAGGGAAACTGTCAAACATTATACACAAGAAGCTTTATTGGAGCTCTTATACTATCATTTTAGATTTGTATTATTGTCCACGTATGCCGTCAGTTTTAGATTTCACACTTCCTCATCACTGTTGAAACCATTTTGTGTTGAAACATCAAATTTTGCATTTATTTCAACAAAACAATATAATTGGGACATAATGCTGAAGTGACAGCTTGAAATATTTAAGCCTCAGACTCCATCTGAGAGGAATTATTATATTTAAAAGCAAATTTAAATTCATACATTTTGCTAAATTAAATCAATACAAATGATATGCTTTTCTCAGAAATTAGTAAACATATATTACAATTTTTGCTGGATGTAAGATCTGTACGTGTGTGTGTGTGTGTGTCTCACAGCACTTCTCCTTAAGGAGGTTTAAGACATAAACATGTGGCCTCCTGTGGTATTTACTATTAAAACCTCTGGGACATTGACCCCAGTGGTGCATTGTTTTTACAAAAACCACTCAGAAGAACCACATAACTGAAGTGCTTTACATTAACAAACAGATACTGGCACATGCACAATAACTCCAAGTTTTAATACAAACAAGAAGGATATAATCAATAAAGCAATATTGGAAAATAAATTAATTAGAAGCACACTTAAAAGTGAATGCAACACAAAAGAAAGATGCAGAATAAATGAGTGATTGAGTTAATGAAGGACGGAAGCAAACAGGACAACCCTGAGCTTTGTGAAAGAGTCGGACCACCCAAATATTTTAATGCATAAAGGCATAAAGTAGCTTCTACATGTTTAGTTCAGACTATGGGATCAAAAGCAGGTTTGATCAGGTTGACCTGAGAAGTCTAAATGCTTCAAAACATAAGATCAGAAATATATACGGAGCATAAATCTCAGAGAAATAGATAAAATTGATGGATTGATATTTTGTCTTATAATAATAATAACGAGGGGATTTTATTAGGTGTCCCTGTTTAAAACTACGGTAATCATCTTTGGTATTTGGATTTTAGATTGAAACTATCCTTTTACTAAAATCAAAGCAACAAAATTTGAGAAGACAATCAAAGTAATGTAGAACCCTTAAAGACAAGCGAAAGCAGCTTGTTAACAGGTTGAGCTGTGTCGCAGCGCAGCAGAGCAACAGAAAGATGTGGCTGGCTCGACGCAGCCTCCTCCGCCCTCCCTGCTGGATATTAGTGAGTATTCCTGCTTAGCTGGCTGTTTGGTGAGATCTACAGCTGTTCTCACAGCAGTACTCTCCTGCCCAGCTGTCTGCCAGCCATTACGAAATTATTCCTAACTCAGATTGACATGGCAGTCCGGCTTGTTCTCAGCTGCTGGACTTAAATATTCGCTGTAATGCCACTATGCTGACAATGAAGATCAGCGATAGAGGCATGGCGCTGAAAATTTTTGAATTGCAATTTGATATCCATCTGGATCAGCGTAATCCCTTTTGCTGCAGTGCATTTTAGAGCTCCTGTCTGAAGCATGTTTCACGTGCCCTCTTCAGCAGAAATAATGGTGATGGCAGTGTGTGTACTTACTGACTCAACCGCTTCACTCCTCAGAGGGGTCAAAAGCCGCAGAGTGACATGTAGATACTGGAGATATTTTCAACTCTGGTAATGCGGCCCTGCATGACAACACGGCTATATCTGTCCCAGCTGCCTGTCAATTAATTGTGTGTCTTCAGTCTTTGTTTATCGCTGGCGTGCTCTAATCGCCTCTCTTCTACTTTGTTTATGCATCTCAGGAAGTGTCCAGATGGATTTGACTGCCTAAAAATAGGAAGGAATCCAAACTATGGCTACACCAGTTTCGACACCTTCGGTTGGGCTTTTCTGGCACTTTTCCGACTCATGACTCAAGATTACTGGGAAAAACTGTTTCACCAGGTGAATGATCATCTAAATGATTGTCTTCATGATTCATTTTGTGTAAAACCCACAAAATTCATGTGTTGTTTACAATTTAATTTCTCTATAGAATTAAAAAAATCTAATAATGCAGTTCAGCCAGTCACTATTAGTAACATTTGTTATGCATATTCCTCATTTCTACTGTTATGTATATTCAGGTGCATCTCAAAAAATCCTTCTGCCTCGCACCAAAAACGTTAGCACGTGGAACCCAATCAGCTTATTTTTGTGTTTAAATGGAATTCTGTGGCAATTTATCAACTATGACTTCCGAATTTCTGCTCATCACATTGTCTAAACCATTGTGTAAAACCGCAAGCTTCAGCCATTGTTGTGTTAATTATCCCTCCAACTTCTTCAGTGACTCAATGCACCATCTTGTGGTGGAAACTCGAATTGCAAGACTAACCAGGCTGGGAAGAGTTTAAAAATAATTGCTGCACTCCAGTTGTCTTTGTGGCAGCATTGTGATTATTCTTTTAGGTTACATTGATTTCCAACAAACTAGTACACAGTGCAATAGGTTGCAGTTTGCTATGCAAATACTCGCACTTGCAAAAAAAAAATTAAAAAAATAAATACATTTTTCAAAGTTAAAAATTGATTTTTCTTTACTTTTCACCAACATAGTAAACATTGTTTTATTATGAGTGAGTATGTATTTTATGCAGTTATCCTGTAGTTTGAGGACATAATGACACATTCATCTTATTAGGCTAAATTACACTAAATTGTTATCCTTCAGTCCACTAACTCGAACCCTAGAGACACAAGGCACATTTTAAAAGTCAGAATGTTTTTTTATTATGTTTGAATTTCGTTGTACTCATTCTGTGCGCTTATTTCTGCAGACTTTGCGCTCAGCAGGAAAGACCTACATGGTTTTCTTTGTGCTGGTGATCTTCTTGGGGTCCTTCTACCTGGTCAACCTAATCCTGGCCGTTGTGGCCATGGCCTACGAGGAGCAGAATCAGGCAACCATTGCCGAGGCCTGGCAGAAGGAGAGGGAGTTTCAGCTGGCCATGGAGCACCTCAGAAGAGAGCAAAGAGTAAGACCAATGAAAACTTTTTTTTATAGATTTATGCTTTCAGTTGAAGATAAACAGAAAGAAATGCTCTCAACACTAAAATATTTTCTTCTCTTGGTAAAGTTGGCAGCAAGAAGACAAGCGCAGGAGACGGATTCAGCGCTGTCCCCCGAGCTGTCCCCGTTCTGTCAGAAGACAGGAAGTACACGACGAAGCAGCAGCAGAAGAAGAAGATCTCACAGGACGCTTTCAGAGGAGACAGCAGAGGAAGCCGCTGATGAGAAACTGGACCCTGAAGACGACCCAATGGTATTGGAATCAACAGGCACTCTGTGATCTGCCTTTCGTGGTTTAATCTGTTGGAACTAATCGTGTCCATTCAATCGTGTCTGTGTAGCCCCCTCTGTCGCCCATGCCAGTCCACCCCCTGCTGGCCACGCTGTCCTCTCACCCCCTCAGTACGAGGAGAGGAAGCCAGGTCAGCATCTTCAGCGCGTTCCGGGCTCGCAACAACTCGGAGGCCGACTTCGGGGACGACGAGTACAGCACTCATGGCGACGTCTTCAGGAGCCGTGCCAGCTCCACAGCAACACCCTGGAAACGGAGAACCGGCAGCGTGAGGAGCCATTGCTCTCAAGTGTTCACCCCCAGCCTGAACGTCAATGGACGGCTGAACGTCTCCCTGGATCAGAACGGGGTGACCTCCGTGGGCCTGCTCACGCCGACGTCCATGCCAGCTTACAGCATGGAGAGAGTCAGGGAAGACACAGTAAGTGATAGAATCCTGCATGATCAGATTATCCTCCAAATCTCTCTTCATTGGATTGATGTTACAATGATCACCGTCTGAAAATGCAATCAAGCTACTTTTATGTGATTTTTTTTTTAGGTATTTTCAGTCTACCGGAAGCCATCCAATGCAGAGGATACAACTCCCAGACCTATTCTGCAGCCTTCCCCGACGGTGACGGACCCTCCTCCGGTGCCCAGGAAAAGAGGCTTTAGCTCTGTCAGCTTTCTGAGCGACGCCATGGATGGTGCGTCCATTTCAACACTGAAAACCGTCAGAAAATCACCTTACTAAGACTGCCTGTGAGAGTTAGACGTGAAAACAACACCCATCATATAGCTTTCCTTTCAGTGTGTAGCCATAATCAGCGGTCACTCATTTGAATCTGAAGCACAAATACTGAATATGAGCTATTTATGTGTAGAGTCTATCCCTGTTACTTAGGCTGAAAAAGACAAACATGATGCCAATTGATTTACACAAAGCTGATTGTATGAAAGAATATTTAAGCCATGCGTCTCTTTGCAGAGCTGGAGGAGTCAAGGCAAAAGTGCCATCCATGCTGGTACACGTTCGCCAAGAAGTATCTGATATGGGACTGCTGCCCCTGGTGGCTGAAGCTGAAAGAGTGGGTGAAGCTCATGGTGATGGATCCATTTCTTGATCTGGGGATTACGATATGCATTGTGCTGAACACCCTCTTCATGGCCCTGGAGCACTACCCCATGACTGACGAGTTCAACACCATGCTCTCAGTGGGAAATCTGGTAAGAGCGTTTCCAGCAGTAAGTGTGGGGAGAAAGGTTTCCAGCATTTAGCACACTTCATCCTGAGTGCTGAGATAAAGTTTGTGCGGCACTTTATGTCGTTCAGGACAGGGGGTCGAATGTTAGTGAGAATTTCTACTTGAGATTATTTGTGATTATTCTTGGTAACCAGGGCTGTTTTTAGCAGGAGAAGTAACAGATTTTCTGATCTACATTTTTAAATCTCCTCCTTCTGGTGTCTTCATCTATGGACGAATGCTCTGTAGAAGACATTTTCTGAGAAGATGTTTCTGGAGTTGTAGGAGACACATTGAAATGACATTTGCAGTGAGAAAAATATGTTCTTACACACCAAACACAGCATTTGTGAAAACATGATGAATTGATGGATTTGTTGATCACGATCAAAAATCTGACTGAGTTCAGACAAACACTATGACTTTTAAATGGGTATTTTCACTTGAGAGCAGATGTGAATTCCACCTAAAAATCTAAGCTTAAAAGTTTTATAATCATCATGTGTCACAAAACTAAAATATCTACCCAAAGGTCGCAGAGACAGTGGAAAGATGAGGGCAAATATCTGGTGTTACAGAAAGTATCTGTTACATTATGTGCCTGTTGAAATTTGTGTTTGTGTTTCATCTCTCACGGACTCTTTGTTGTTGCTATGTGTGTTTTTTCTTCAGGTTTTCACTGGGATCTTTACAGCTGAAATGGTGCTGAAGCTGATCGCCATGGACCCCTATTACTATTTCCAACAGGGCTGGAACATCTTTGATGGCATCATTGTTTGCCTCAGCCTCATGGAGTTGGGCCTGTCCAATGTAGAGGGACTGTCCGTCCTGCGATCCTTCAGACTGGTAACAGGCATTCATTCGGCTTATCGCTGATTTTACACTTTCAAAAGAAGGAATCAAAGCAATTTGAACGTGAACTTTTCACATGAGGTCCGGTACTTACTGCAAAAACTTAAAGTAAATGTTGAGACTTCATCTTTTTTTTTTTTTTCCTTTGTATTGTTTTAGTTACGAGTCTTCAAGCTGGCTAAGTCCTGGCCCACTCTCAACACTCTCATAAAGATCATTGGTAACTCAGTGGGTGCCCTGGGAAATCTGACGCTGGTGCTGGCCATCATCGTCTTCATCTTCGCTGTGGTGGGCATGCAGCTGTTTGGCAAGAACTATCAGGACTGTGTGTGCAAGATCTCCTTTAACTGTCAGCTGCCTCGGTGGCACATGAAGGACTTCTTCCACTCCTTCCTGATTGTGTTCAGGGTGCTGTGCGGCGAGTGGATCGAAACCATGTGGGACTGTATGGAGGTGGCTGGGCAGCCCCTCTGCATCCTGGTGTTCATGTTGGTCATGGTCATAGGAAACTTAGTGGTAAGTGCTTCATGTCTAAACAATCAAGATCTTTAAACACTAATGTTTCAATGCCACTGCCAACAAAAACCAGTTCTAACTAAACAGTGTGTGGTATACAGTGGTAAAATGCTGATTTTACACATTTAGTCTGTCAGGGGAAGACCAACAGAAGGGAACACATTTAATTGTTTTATAATAGTGAACACACTCTTATTCTATTTCCAAAACATGAGGCTAACTCAGACAAACAGACAGTCACAGACATGACATTGAACTGTGGAAGGAAAGCTGCTGAAAGCCCATCAATGCAAAGTCATGCAGACTGAATACAGAAAGGTCCTCAGGCCTGTCATGGAGCTAACTGACTAAATTAATTAATTTAGGTTTCAAACCTTATGATGACTTAAAAAAAAATTTCAATACAGGCTGTTTTTCTTCTTATCAGATCCAATAGATAATGTCACAGGTAATGAGGAATTTAATGGCACAAGTGAGAACATGGTTGCATTGCATTATGGGAATTGAGTGTTCTTCAATTATCACTTTTACTAGCAACACTGGTCTGAGTGCTTCTGAATATACACAGGTGATTTGTAGGAGCGTTTGTGTCGTAGTCTCGAGCTTGCCGTCCTTCAGATTAGCATTGCATGAACAGACTTCAAAACAGATCACGTCTGGACGGCGTGAACCATCTGCTGTCCTTCCTCAGCCGTAGACGTATGTGGCCATGTTGCCCTGCAAACTGTAGCCACAACAGACATAATGAGAGCAGGAGCGGCTTTACGGCGGCACAAGATCCTACAGAGGTGAACATTTTATGCAGTACGAGCAAACTGAGCCATTTCGGGGGGAAAATTTGACCTGAGTTCAGTCCAAAGGCTCAGACTGCTTCACAAAGCGTCGCCACTTCCTTTCCCGTCTTTTCAGCAGGTACTGATTCTCACACATCGAACACAGCTTGTGTATCATGGCCTGCAGCTGTTCCTGTAGAGAACGAAAAATCTGTTTGACAGTTCTGTTTGTGCACACAGCGGCTGTCACTCAGGGCCATGGCGAGGAAGCATATATTCACTGGACCACCCATATGGTGATTTGTTGTCCAGCTGTCTCGATGTAAGCTAACGTTAATGAGAACAGAAAAAAAAAAAAAAAAACAATCCCGGAAGTATAAACAGCCTGCATCCAAAGGATTCATTTAGTTACTGTTGCTTTACTTCAGATGTGGCGTCAGTCCAGCGTTGATACTTGATACATAAACTCAAGTTATATAACTCTCTTTTAGCTGATTTCTCAGAAGAAAATGTACTTTGTTGTCATTTATCACCCACAAATCAGTGCTACAGTTTTACAGTTCTTGAGTCTAAAATCAAATTACCATCAAATGTAGTGAGTGTCACTGTGGTCAGTTGAGTTTTTTTTCCTCTGATATTCAGCACATTTGGATACTAAATGTGACCATCATCTGCGTAAAATTTAGATAACTTGAATATCCTGTCAGGCTTTAAAAAAGAAAAAAAGCTGGAGCTCAGAAGGCTGTGGCTGTGTGGTTCAAACACCTGTTCCCAGGATGCCCTCCGTCCCCTCTGCCATTAAATGTTAGTTTGTCCCACATTTAATCCTATGCTCTGAAATATAGCCGTCTCGCAGAAATGTTTTAAAACCTCTCTGGTTAACTCTAACATGTTTGTTAATCTTTGGCAGGATAATGCCGTTTGCTGTCTTTCATGCAGAATTAAATACATATTAATGCATACGTCGAGTGTTTTAGATATAAACCCACAATCATACAGGACAAGTAACATGTAGAGTGGATGTTTCATTTTCAGCGCATGAACTGATTATATTTTTTCTCAGGGCTGCAGTCTATTTTTGAATGCAACATCCGAAACGGGCCGAAGGATAATAATAACATGCCAGCCTTCCGCGTTTGAAAGGAGTTCACTGTGCCTTTCTGCATGAATTTGCATTTTATTTGAAACTTTTGTTTGCATTGTTAAATGCAAATTATTAGGGCTATGAGTGTAAGGCATACAAATCACTGTTATTCTGGAGATTATTTTTTTTTCCAGACTCATTTTGCATCTCCTAAGAAATAGTTTTATAACACATTTACACACTTTATGAATTATCTGCAGGGGAGATGATGGCTTTTTGGGTGTGTTCCGATTTTGTGTTTGCTTTCTGACTTCATAAATCACCATCACACCAGAAATGCTCATCTGCAGCATACGTTCACTAAATTAAAGTTTCCTCCTGTGAGTCCGCCGGACGAGCTCTCAGCAGCCTCACATATCTGCTGCTGATGCAGACACCTTCAGTCGCTCTATTGCCTCGTTAGAGCGAAGGACAGATCATGATGGGGCTCCTTATGGAATTTAATGGACAGAAACTCTTTGCACATGAATCGTGGGAAAGCTGTTTATCCAAAGGATTATCCAGGATGCTTAGGGGCGAGAAGGTCGGAGGGCATTCATCACTAATCATCTGCTCATGCTCCCCATCTCTGACTGGCTCAGTGGCTAAAGATGATCCTTACCAACTGTGCACATCGCCCGTGCGCACACAGGGAGTGTGAACGCGCAGAGTGCGCACACATGCATGACAGACATGTGCCGGATGCCGCTGCTCTCTAAGCTAGTAGACAGATTACTGTGGAGTTGGATGTTTTGAAACTTGACTTGAGAGCGGCTGCAGTGTCAGAAGCCATATGTGTGTTGCATATCTTTGTAGAATATCCTCCGGAATTACAATGCAGGATTTGCCAGTGTTGACAAAATAAATTCGACATCGCGTCTGGCCTTAGGTACACTACTGGCAGAATGAACTATACCGCGCTTTGAGTACGAAATGCGTGAAGATCCAATAACTGTGCTGAAGGCTAGAAATGAAGAGCAGCTGCATGACGCCTGTAACGTAACGTCTGTCTGTTCGCAGGTGCTGAATCTATTTCTGGCTCTGTTGCTCAGCTCCTTCAGCTCGGACAATCTCTCCGCTCCGGAGGACGACGGAGACTTGAATAACATTCAGATCGCCATCGCCCGCATCCACGCCGGCGTCTCCTGGCTGGTCTCCAGCGTTATCGGTCTCTTTAACCGCAGCCTGAAGGGTCAAAGGCAGAAGGCCAAGGAAGCCACTCAGGCCGCAAAGCCAGTTGGGAATCACCTGGAAAGCAATGGGGGAATTTTTGGATGCTATGGAGAGAAGTATGTCATCCCGGAGGAGGACAGCTATATGACCAACCCCAACCTGACCATCGTCGTTCCCATCGCGCCCGGGGAGTCGGATGTGGAGTTTCTGGAGGAAGAAGAGATTTCAGAGATCTCAGAAGACGAAGACAACAAACCAGTGAGTTTGTAACAGCTGGAAACACGTGTTTACATTTTAACCCTCATTTCTATTCATTATGTGATGTTCATAAACATTACCTATAAAGTTGCTGTATGCCAGCAACTTTAAAGGTATATTTGAAGCCGAATGCCAGATTTCCTGATTTTTCCCTTATTATTATAAGATGTGATGGTTAACAGTGTCGGCAACAAAGAGAAAAATTCTAACATTCAATGAAACATTTCAGAGATTTTAGATTTATGTGAGGAGTGTCATAGTGTCAGAGGCTCAAGGTAAAACCACATCTTCTAAATAACAATGCGAAAAAAAAAATACAAATACATCCTGAAAATGTTCAAAATACACAAAGTATTAAAAACCTGAAATTTCTTATAAAAAAGCACAATACCAAATCTTATCATGAAGGCTGTTGCTTCGCATATATTTTTCAGCCAGTTGACCCGAACGATATGTTTTTGATACTCATGGCATTTCGATAACAATAAGGGAGCTCAGCCTCCGCTGCTGGAACTCTCTCTGTGACGAGCCTCACTGTGATTTGCTGTTCAGCTCTGATGTGTCATTTTGGCTTTAAATCTGAGAACGAGTGAAACAACAGCTACCTTCATAAAAAGTTTATATCTTCATTTATTTTCATATTTCAACATCATCCTGTTGGAAACACTATATGTTTGACAAAAAGGCTTAAAGTTATCTGTCTATTAGAGATCAATGAAAATTGTTTTGGGATTTTTAATTTTCGATTTTCATTTTTTCTTTTTTTTCTTTTTTTTAGTTGGGAGATGTTTTTTTAGGATGTTCCCCTCTCTGGTTTCACTAACCGTTTTAATTGAATTCAACAAATTTCCTATTGTGTTTGCTGCGGTCCACCGCTGCACATGTCAGAAGAATTAACCACAGTGAGGGGTTAACGTCAGGGCAGTCAGTAGCTTTAGAGGTGGGGGTGGGCCGTCCAGTGTATGTGAAACACAAGGCGCTAATCTGTCCAGCAAACAAGGTTAACTCGGATGGAGACTCGTGTCCTGATTACAATCCAGATTTTAGTACCAAGCAGGTTATTAAGAGTTAATGTCACGTCATGCAGCGAACATCTGGCAAAGGTCTCTCCGACTGATGAGCTGTATGGGGAAAGGGTAGCCAAAACTGAAATTCATCATTGCATTATGATCACTTGGTGTCGCGAAAATAAAGTGCCTCTGGCTTAATTTCACGCTGTTCAGTTATTTTGGACGAGTTGAAAATCAAAGCACTGAAAGCAAAAATTTTGAGCAAAGCAGAGTTGTTTTTTTTTTTTTTTTGCAACATCAGTGTTTTTCTACTCTCACAATCTCACAATGTTGGCTGTGGAAACTGCCAATAACTTTAGGTTCTGTGTGATGAGAAAAAAAAAAAAAAAAAAAGCCCTGGCCATCCACAAACATGTCAGGATTTCTCTGAACTCCATTTGGGAAATTAATCCAGGTGCAACTTATCGTGCCTCAGAGTAGCACGGCCATCAAAACACCGAATGCGTGAAGTCTCACACAGTATAATAACACTGTGGCATTAAGTTTCACACATTTGAATTTACTATTTCTTTGACTGTGATCTTTATGGTGAACACATCACTATTATGTTTCAGCTCAAAGATACACAATACGAATAAAAATGTGAGCTTCAGGAAAAGAAATCCTGATCCATTTTGCAGTCTTCTTCTTTTGCAGCACAGCAGTAAACATGTTACAGCCACCTAGTTTAGTCGTTATGAAAAAAAGAGTGGAAAATAATGTTGATGATTTTAATAGAAAGCTTTGAAAAGGAAGGTACGCAGAACGTCCTGAGGGCTGCCGGGCCGTCGGGGTGGTGGCTGCGTCAGTCCCGTCCCGTCCCGCCTGGCAGGCCGACAGAAGCGGGCCAGATGTGGAGCCAGGCCCTGCAGAGCAGATTAAACTGACACAGCTGAGCGGGGCCAGGCTGAGCTGAGCGGCCCGCAGTCTGGCGTCCTCTCCTCCTCTTTCCCTCCCGTTCTCTGCTCCACACCACATCAGAATTAGGCATCAGGGAAAATGGAAATGAAAAAAGCCTCCTCCGACCCGCCATCAGCTTAACTGGACATCAGCAGCTGCTCAGTGTTAAAGACGGGCGCGTTTTACGAAGTCTGTCCTGTGCTCCGTGGGACATATGCTCTCCAGGTCCGGAGACGTTTGAAGCTCTGTGTTACGTAAATGCAGAAAACGGTCAAGGCGGTATTCTGTTGCACTAAGCTGCTATTTCTGTCTTAATATAACACTTTTTCCAAGCCTTCTCAGTGACAAGCTTGAAAAATGCTCATATTTATAACATGTTATGAACCTAAGACAGGTCAGCTTGTATTGTCTCATATAGGACTGTACAAACACAAGGCAGGAGCATAACATCTTGTAACACCCCAATTCTTGAAGGGAAACTGGAAAAAAAAAAAAAAAAAACCTTTGTACTAGCGTTTTCTAGTTTACTTTATTCTTTCTTCAGGATTTTCCCTTTTTTCACTAATTGTTGAGATGTTTAATAGGTAAACATTTCACAAAAAAGCATGTCTTATGTTTTTAAGTAGTCATATTCGCCCTAAAGTCTTCATCTTTCGTTGTTGCATGAATTTGCTTATAACTGACTGTGTAATTATATACATAACCTATATTGTTATATAGAATTAATGCATACTCTTTCTGCTTGAATGCTGGTGACAAAGGGAATCTTGTCTCTGCTTCCCGTGGACGTTCCTAATGCCATTTTATAAGATTAAAAATCCACCTTTGCCCTATGAATCTGCCACAATATGTTGTTGCTGCAACACAAACAAATCTCATCAAAACTGTATTAAGGCTGAGAGGAGATTGAAAGGTATGGCAGTGTATCTAGGTGAGCTGGGTTTGATGGGATAAGTCCACAGCGCATAAAACCGTTCAGTCTGGGGTTACCTCTCTGAGGAAATTGCATTTTAGAAAAGTGAAAGAAAGTATAGGAAAACATTTACCAAATCCAGAACAGCAAACCCTTTGTTGTTATTTTATCGTGCTGCTAGATATGCATCACGCATTAATAATAGATGTCTGAGTGTTGTTTTACCAGAGATGCTTTACTCTGCAGGAGCAGATCAGCCTGTCGGAGGGCAGCACGGTGGATCTGAGGAAGCCGGGAGAAGAGGCAGACAATTTCTCTGAGCTGGCTGAGGAGAGCTTGGAGCCCGAGGAATGCTTCCCAGAATGTGAGTAGAAAATGTAACGAGGGAACAAAGGTTACAGAACTATTAATCCTGCTAATTGAAACCTCTGCCTACTTACAAGAAATTACTTCGTGATTATTATGAATGGTTTTTTTGTGTTCTTCTCTTTATCGATCTCCTTAGTGTTGTTTTTATTACACAGCGATGGAGGCGGGGAGGAGTTTTTAAAATGCACTTTGTGCTGCATTTGATTGTATGAAAAGTGCTTTAAAAAGATTGATCGATTGACACGCTGCCTTGTTTTTTTTTGTGCGGTCACCAGTTTGCATGAGGCACTGCCAGTGCTGCAACATCAACACCAGCCAGGGCCTGGGCCAGGTGTGGTGGAGGCTGAGGAAGACCTGCTACCAGATAGTGGAGCACAGCTGGTTCGAGACGTTCATCATCTTCATGATCCTGCTCAGCAGCGGCGCTCTGGTGAGACTCAGAGGCGAAGTCATATCATGGATATGTGCATCTCATTTGCTCATCACCTCCACAAACCCACCGCAAATACCGTAATCACAAAGGAAAACAGAAATGTTCTCCTGGTTTTTTGAGATATTTTGAAATTTCAGAACAACTCATGTATCAAATGTGTTTTATTTGCTGTTAAGGGATTAATGGAGCTTGAATACAGCTGATGGGTGAACAAAAGGGCTGATGTCAATGAGATAAAATCACAAACTAATGCTGGATTAAACTCTGCATTGTTTCCTGCAAATCCCTTATGTGTGTAAAGGTAATTTCAATCCGGGGCAGGAAAAAACAGAATTCTGCCTCCATTGATAAAAAAAACTGTGAATTCTACAGTTTTCATTCACATCTAACATGGTGTCCTGTGTTTTTTTTCTCTCCACTCCAGGCGTTCGAAGACATCTACATTGAAAAGAGAAAAGTCATCAAGGTGGTGTTGGAGTATGCTGACAAGATCTTCTCCTACATCTTCGTGCTGGAGATGTTTCTTAAATGGATCGCATACGGCTTCAAGAAGTACTTCACCAACTACTGGTGCTGGCTCGACTTTCTTATTGTAGATGTAAGTGGCTGTTTTGTTTCACTGAGCTGAAAAGGAGCGATCTTTTGTTTAAAACATGTTTTGAGATTTCAGGCTGTAACTGGCAGAATGCTGATCGTATATGTGGGATTTTCCCCGTCAGTGACTGAACCATCAATGCAATAAGTGGATGCTGTGTGTTACACCAGAACGAGGACGCTGTAAAGAAGCCCTGAAGCTTTTGTCTTGGCTTACAGATTTCTGAATTTATCCAAATTCGAAACGGCTCCGTGTGGTTCTGTTCTGTCAGGATCTGGTCGGTTAAATCAAATGTTTGCCAGTGACGGGCGTTATCTGGTGCAAGCGTGGGGAATTTGGCTCTGTAACCACATCCAACTTGCACAAAGCATGCAGCCAAAAGCCTGACTTGACTTCCTGTGATTTCACCTGCTGTTATACAGATCGCCACAGACCGCTCTATTGTTAGGGTAAGTTGTATAATTAGCAGGTCCCCCGGTGAGTATGGGCTCTGAGGTCGGAAACTCGCATCCGCATCACAAATTCTGATGTTTCTTCACTCGTAAATGCCCTTTGTTGTGATATCAAAAGCCACTGTCCTGTTTTTTAAATGCTTTTATTTAAAAAAACAAAAAAGGGTGATTTTCAATACTGCCTACTTCAGGACCTTGGCTTTTATATCGAAAACAAAAGCAGTGCCATCCACTCTGAGGTTTATCTACAGAAGATCTGGTGCACTGTGTACGATATTACCCACACTTGGTCTGCAGAGCAGACATTTCGATTCTCAGGTTTACTTCATAAAATACACCAGTTGAATTCACCTCAAAACTAGCGTCCTATTTATTTAACAAGTCTTCTTCGTTATGTCTTAAGATATTAAATATACTGGTGATCATTATAACTACCTATTGTCCTTTTCTGTTGAGAAAGATATCATCACTGTTTATTTTTATTTTATTTATTGATTTTTTTTTTTTTTTTATGTTTTTGTCTGTACCCTCGTGGAGCCAAAGACTTCTGTAGCGCTGATACGGATTTGGAGTATCTTCTTTAGATATTGGACAAACACATCTATAAATAGACTTTTATAAAGAAAAACAGACTATTGGGACCTTTTTAGCCCTAAATTGTTTTTGATTACCTTATTGGCCCAAATAAAAACAAATTCGGAAACAAATTTGGCACAGACAGATATAACTTCTTTATAAAACTCACTCTATTTGATATATATACATATGTATATGCATATATAGCTGAGTATGCATACATGGACGTTATTGGTCCATACGTGCATACTTGTCTGTGTTTTGTCATTATCAGCCATGACATGAATCGCTCTCTCTCCCTTCTTTCATTTTGATATCATTTTCATTCATAGCCGTCATCCATGGGCCATTCAACAGCGGAATACCATTTTGTTTTGTCTGTTTTGAATGTAGAATAGAGTGGAAGTCTAAATTTACTTAAAAAAAAAAAAAATTCTAAATATAAAAAAAATAAACATTTGTGTTCCTAACTGTGGAATGTCCCAAAATATACACTAAATATGGCTCTTTGATTGTTTCTTTTTTTCTCTGCATATCTTTTTTTATATGATAATTGAGACATCTTAGTTCTGTATGAGTAATGTGTTTCAAGTATCCCCATACGTTACTTTTTTCGAAGTGCTTCTGAAGGGTTGAAGATAGACTCACCTGTGTGCATGACCCTCACAATTCACTTTATTTTCTGCATCCTCTGTAGGTGTCCTTGATTAGCCTGGTGGCAAATTCTCTGGGGTATTCCGACTTCGCTGCCATCAAGTCTCTTCGGACGCTCCGGGCTTTGAGGCCTCTCAGAGCTCTGTCCAGATTTGAAGGCATGAGGGTGAGAAACGCGTTTCACGTTGTCATTTAATGCCAGTCCGAAAATCTGGGAAGTGGCGGGAAATGTTAAAAAAAAAAAAAAAAAAATGACTACGAACTCTGTGTCATTTTTCACAAACTGACCGTCTTGCTGTGTCTGCCGCTCTGCAGGTGGTGGTGAACGCCCTCATCGGCGCCATCCCCTCCATCATGAACGTGCTGCTCGTCTGTCTGATCTTCTGGCTCATCTTCAGCATCATGGGCGTCAACCTGTTTGCCGGCAAGTTCGGGAAGTGCGTGAACAGGACGGGCTTCATCCACAGCGTCTCCATCGTCAACAACAAGTCGGAGTGCCTCTCCATGAACGACACGCAGTTCTACTGGACCAAAGTAAAGGTCAACTTTGACAACGTGGGACTCGGCTACCTTTCCCTTCTGCAAGTGGTGAGCGTTGTCGATGAGTGCCAGTCAGTCAGTCAATCTCTCTTCTATCCCTAGAAATGGTCCATCATCAGTAGCTTATTGTTTTCTGATTGAATATCTGTGTAATCGTCACGTGTCGTTAATATTGCCCCCTTCCGCCACGCCTGCCTGGTTTTGGGATTAACTCTTTTGTAGGGATTAAATTGCCGTTTGTTTTTGTTTTTTTTCTTTTCAAAATCTCATATTTAGGAGACTTTAAACCCATTTTAACATGGAGTAAAAGTTCAAGGGGATTAAAATAACCCTTTGTCAGGCAAGACAGTAATTTACATGGTGCATTTATAGTTTTTGCTCATTGCGTTCTTGAAAGAACTACGATATGTTCACGCTCATGTCGGCTTGCTTTCTGTCATCTGATCCGAAGCGATACAGACATTTCTATCAACATCAGCAAAGTTGTATTTCTCTAACTAAAATCAGTTGGTCACAATATCAGCGCAAAGAAAATAATACTGTGTTCCACTTCAATATTACAGGCAACATTTAAGGGTTGGATGGAAATAATGTATGCAGCTGTTGATTCAAGAGGAGTAAGTACATCTGTCTAATTCCAGGACCTTTTTAGATCTCCATATATTAGTGAGCTGACATGTTGGTAAAACTGTTTGCCTTCAGGTGGAGGAACAACCCATCAGAGAAATCAACCTCTACATGTACATCTACTTCGTGATCTTCATCATATTCGGCTCCTTCTTCACCCTCAACCTTTTCATTGGTGTCATCATTGATAATTTCAATCAGCAGAAAAGAAAGATAAGTATTACAAATTCTGCCGTCACTGCTCGGATCTCTTGGTTCTTTGAATTTATCACCAAACAGGACAAATTAAAGTTTTGTGTATTTAGTTTGCTGAGAAACGTAAACATTCAAGATGATCTTCACACTTTTAGCACTGTGTTGTGGTAACATCTGCTGATAAATATGACATTTATTAAGTTAAGCCTTTATGGTACATTTCCTGTCACACAAAATGCATTCATAGACACCTGGCCGATCTATCTTTGAAGAAGACTATTGAACTTTTAGAACTCCTTGTCAATGCAAAATTTTAGAACTAAAAACATCAATGAGGCAGTTTGTCTTTTAAAGCTAGAACTAGAAATAAGAAATAAGGCTTTTTCATCACGAGGAGGTTCTGTTGATGCTTTACAAAGTATAAAAACCACTCACACACGAGGTTCTTGCCTTAAAGGGAAGTCTGGATCTGGTCTGGATCTGCTTTAAGAAATATGAAGAGGCTTCGTCTCCAAAGCTTTATTAGATCGTCTTTAAACTCTCAGAAAGTCGTGTTGCCTTTGAAATCCAGGAACACAGATGCAAGGAACATTTGCATTGTTTTCCAAAATCGCTGTTTAATTTTTCTTCCCTCTGTTTAATGTTGAATACATTGTTTGTAATGGAAATAAATAATGTGATGCATTTCCTAAATACTTAGGTGGACAGGACATTTTCATGACTGAGGAGCAAAAGAAGTACTACAATGCAATGAAGAAGTTAGGCACGAAGAAACCCCAAAAGCCGATACCAAGGCCTACGGTAAGGAAAACTATCTTTGTCTTCTTCTTTTTCATAATATGATTGAAATGTTTCTTTTGCAGAGCATCAGTCTGGGTGCAGACACTGCTGATGAATTACCGTGTTGTCACTTTGACTCGTTGAGTTCCCTGTTTGTTCCCCGATCGCAGAACATCCTGCAGGCGTTCTTCTTCGACCTGGTGTCCAGGCAGGCCTTCGACATCATGATCATGATGCTCATCATCGTCAACATGGTGACCATGATGATGGAGACCGACGAGCAGTCGCAGCACATGGAGTTCATCCTCAACATGATCAACCTGGTCTTCATCGTGATCTTCACCACCGAATGCCTGATCAAGATCTTTGCCCTTCGCTGTTATTTCTTCACCGTTGCATGGAACATTTTTGATTTTGTGGTTATAATTTTGTCTATTGTGGGTAAGAATTGAAGCCAAGTACACATATTTCACATTTTTATTATCATTGAACATCAAGGTAAGAGCAATATGACAAACCTGTTTTGTTTTGGTGTCCTTCAGGAATCGTTCTTGCCGACATCATTGAGAAGTACTTTGTGTCGCCGACCCTTTTCCGAGTCATCAGACTGGCGAGGATCGGACGTGTGCTTCGACTTATACGTGCAGCCAAAGGAATAAGGACTTTACTGTTTGCCTTAATGATGTCCATGCCGGCACTCTTCAACATCGGCCTCCTGCTTTTCCTCGTCATGTTCATCTACGCCATCTTCGGTATGGCGAACTTTGCGTACGTGAAAAAGCAAGACGGGATCGACGACATGTTCAACTTCGAGACCTTCGGGAACAGTATGATCTGCCTTTTTCAGATCAGCACCTCCGCAGGTTGGGACAACCTCCTGAGCCCCATCATGGCCAGTTCCCCGGACGAGTGTGACGTTCACTTTGTCAATACAGGCACCAACACCCGGGGAAACTGTGGGAGCCCCTCAGTGGGCATCGCTTTCTTTGTCAGCTACATTATCATTTCTTTCCTCATCGTGGTAAATATGTACATAGCTATCATCCTGGAGAACTTCAGCGTCGCCACCGAGGAGAGCACCGAGCCGCTGAGCGAAGACGACTTCGAAATGTTCTATGAGGTCTGGGAGAAGTTCGATTCCGAGGCCACGCAGTTCATCGAGTTCTCCATGCTGTCGAGCTTCGCCGACACGCTGTCGGAGCCGCTGCGCATCGCAAAGCCCAACAAGATCAAGCTGATCGCCATGGACCTCCCCATGGTCAGCGGGGACCGGATCCACTGCCTGGACATCCTGTTTGCCTTCACGAAGCGCGTCCTGGGGGAGTCAGGTGAAATGGACGCCCTCAAGCAGCAGATGGAGGAGAAATTCATGATGACCAACCCCTCCAAAATATCCCACGAGCCTATCACCTCCACGCTGCGGCGCAAACTGGAGGAGGTGTCCGCCATCATCATCCAAAGATGCTACAGGAGACATCTGGTGCGCCGGCAGATGAAGCAGGCGTCCTACCTCTACAGACAGATCAACTACGAGGCTGTGGTGGACGTGGAAAACGCCCCGGAGAGAGAGGGGCTCATAGCGTCCATGATACAGCATTACGGGCCGACGGGGGTGGACTTCATGCAGATAACGGAGGACGTGCTGATGTCCTCACCGCCGTCCTACGACAGCGTGACCAGGGCGGCCTCCATGACCCTCTCCGAGGCGGCCAGAGATCCGGAACTCGCTGAGCATGGCGAAAACTACGAGGAGACCTTTCTTTGAGACTCAGTCGTGTGCAGAGTAATTGCAGTGCTTTGGATTGCTTTGTTTACAGTGGAGAATGCACAGTAGATCAAAATCGCCCACAGTTGAAGACACTGCATTTTTTTTTTCATATTTTACCAGATAGTGAGAAAACAGGAAATATTGAAAGAATTTACAGCCTCGAATTCAAAGGGAAAAGCTGTATGTGGCAGCGTCCGCCTGCAGGACGTCAAGGAGAAATTATATATATCATATTAACTTAAAGGTGAACGTTGAGATGGAAAAGAGGCCTAACTTACAGAAAACAATACATTTTCTACTGTCAGCTCTACAGCGTGAATCTACTTACAATTTTAGATTCCTATTCGTAATTTTCAGTGGTCACAAACACATTTGATTGATTTTAGGTAGAATGCAAGCTAAAATATCACAGTAACACATTAGTTGAAGTGATTTTATAACTGGTAGAAGTTATAGAAATACATCATTGTAGATGAAACCTCGAGCCTTTAATATTTTAGTAAAATGTTCTTACCTTCAGTTTCAAACAAATACAGAATCCTCCAGAATCCACTGTAATAAGCGACAGCTACAATACAGGATGTGGACATATGAAGACTCTCATTACAGCTTATTTTCTCAGTCATTGCAATCAGTCGTCGGGGTAAATTCTTCCATCTTCTTTCCCACTTTGTCCAACTCAGGGTCACGAGGAGCTGGAGTTGATTCCTGCTGACTACGAGCAAAACTCGGTGTAAATAAGTTACCGTCCGCCACAAGACGAACAGAGACACAGACGCACAGATTCACAACTTCAGAGAAGCTAATCCACCTGATGCACATGTTTTTGAACTACGGGGGGAAAAAAACAAAGTACACCCAGAAAACCCTCACGCTGGGAGAACATGCAAACATCACAATAAAAGTGAAGTTTGAAGCGATGCCATTATCATCTCAACATTTTTCTAATTGATTCTTCGAATTAAAGAAAGGAGCTCATACCAAATGATAAGACAAATTAATTTGGAATTTATTCCTGCGAGGAAATCATGATGTTTCAGTGACTTTTTTTTTTTTTTTACTGAGCAGTGTAATCAAATGTATTCATTTCATAACACAGACACACAAAGGGACGCACAGATAGATTATTTCTCACGTGAGGAAACATCTTTTGTCATGAAAAAGTACCGCTCACAGCTGCTTGTCACATCTAACGTTGGAAGTTTAAGCTCGACTGTCATTTACAACGAAGGGCTGTGTGTACGGATAATCCCTGAATCATGTGCCTGATTTTTGATTGTTGTCTGCACACTTCACTGAATCTCTTTGGATAAATTAATTTGATCTGATGGATGTGGACTGGAAGAGCATGAGTGCGCTGAAAGCTCATTTTGTAATTAAGTGTGTAAAGAGCTTTGAGGCTGTACATTGTTATGTAAAGCTAATTTTTACCTATTTTTTGTAATGTATTTATATCGAAAAGGCCGTTTTAATGACTCTTGTGGAGGCCAGAAGAAGACATGATCAAATTATCTATACATAATGTGTTCATTTTTATATAAAGACCTTCCTTGATAACCTGATTGTCTGTATTGCATTTAGGTTAAAAGTTTTATGGACTGTTTGAAAAAAAAAGTAATAAAACTCTTTTCCATATTTGTGGAGGTTCCAGTGCAGTCAGTGATACGTAGTTTGGAGTTTTTTTTGTTTTGTTTTGTTTTGTTTTTTTTATATGTGTCCTCTGTCTTTGACATTTTTTACTGTCCTTTCACGTCCATTAATAAAATGTCTAGATGTTATTTATTTTTTACAAAAACATATCAAAACAGAGTCCAGAACTGTGAGTGTCGGTCCATTTTCAGCTGATTTGACCTCATTACACATCAGGGACTGTTAAATCTCTCTGTCTCTGAGTCCATGGATCCCAAAAAAAAAAAAAAAAAGGACAGATGTGCACAAAACCGCTGCATCTCCCCGCCTGTCTGTCCTTGTGAGCATGTTGCCCTTTACAGCTTGCAGTTGTTCGCAGTGGCTCGGCCAGTGCAGTACAGTCTCATCAAAAGGCATCCTCACTGATGAACATGCTTTACTTACAGATATAAATTAGAGAAATGGTTTCTCTTGTGGATACAGAACAGCGCAGTGATGTTGCAACGTGATTAACCACCAAAAGATCCACTGCAGTCATGAAAAAAAACATAGCAAATTAAAAAAAAAAAACATTTTATCTCATGATATCAGCAAGTTATGTGACCAAAACGTATCTTAGCATGTGATGCTGAAGTCAAGTTTATAGTTGAACACTCCCACGTTTTCAGTTTGGGAAAAAAAAAAAAAAAAAAAAAAATCATCAAGGGTGCCAATTTGGATTTAGCCCGAAAGAGATTTCCTCTCTGGTTGTCGGGGTGGTCAAATCCAACTCTGACCAGCTGGGATAGAGGGATAATCTGTATGCAAAAAAAAAAAAAAAAAATCACTTGTTTTAATTACACACAGACACACACAAATACACGCACTCACTCTCTTTATCTATTCATCGTCCACACACAAACACACAGTCATGTATACTGTACACAAGTGTACATAAATGCACTGACACACACACACACTTCGCTTTTTCCGTCCAGGCCAGGCAGATGCTTACGCAGAATGTAATTTGGGTTTGTCCGTGAAGTGCCAGAATAATGTGCCTTGAATGACTGTGACTTGGTAATTGATCTGATTTTTAAGCGTTTGGACATGTGGCGGAGATTAAAGCTTCATCAGTGAGGGAAAAAAAAAAACATTTTTAAAAAGATTAAAAAGGCACTATGTCTAATTACCAAATGTGTCAGCAGAGTGAAACGCTCTAATGTCACTGAAATGTATTATGAAGTAACTGCATAAAATGTGAAGTGAAATGCAAAAGGAATTTGATCGATTGCGTGGTGAATTTATGGCGTATACCGAATTAACTTTCAGGTACATTAATATCATGATTGATTTTCTTGTCTTGTCATTGTCACTCTGTGAGCTCAGTAGAAAATAATTTAATTTTAACATTAATTTTTGTTCGTCCTCAGATCTAGCTTTGAATTATGGGAGAGTCGGCTTTAGAAATTCCAGCTAACTTTGTTTGTTTTATTTTATCGGTTCTTGTTAAAAATCCAGTTCAGGGTCTTGAGGGTGTCGAGTTGATCCCACCTGTGTTCTTCCTGGACGGGTATCCAGCCCATCACAAGGCAAACAGAAGGACACACAGTCATATTTTAGGAAAACTCAGTCACCTGTTATCCTCAAATATACATGTTTTTTGACAGTGGAGCCCCGGAGAACGGACCATGAAGTTTTGTGTTTGTGTTTTTGCAAGTTTTGCTTCCAAGTGATTGTTTATAAAAGCGGCTAGAGCTAGAGAAGAGGAAATAGCCTTTTTAGGTACAGTGGCCCTTCTGTTATCCACCAGGCACTGAGGGGATTTACTTAGTCATGGTGGCTAACGCTGCCCAGATGGCCTGATGGGGCACTATCTAATTACTTTCTCATGGATCCTGTGTTTCTGTTAAATACTGGGTCATCACAATTTCACATCCTTCACTGCCACCACCAGGGGAGTATTGCATTTACAGATTAATTTCAAGAATGCGGATAGTTTATCATCACTTTAGTTCCAAGAGAGAAAAAAAAAAGAGGCCTTGCTTGTATAAATGCATTTGTTTTCTATAGAATCACAGATTTCAATCAGCATACTCCAGCACGCACTTTGTCCAGATTTGGATCCAGGCGGCTGGAGCCCATCCCATCAACGAGAACGATCCCACCCACGCCAGCCAGGGTTCGACACTGGCAGGTCGCGGTTCTGTTAATGGACCAACACAGACCAACACGTGTAAACTCGAGCTTGGAGAGTCATCAGCAGGGTGAATGCAGACGCAGAGAGACTGAAGAGTCCCAGAAAGACATGGGAGTGGACGTCCTTTGACGAGGATGGACAAAGCCCTGTGCAACCCGATGAAGAATGCTGCTATTCACGATGAGCAGGTCTCATCATGAGGGACCGGCTGCTGGGAATGGGCTAACTCAAGATTTGCTGTGTTTAAGATTTGTTTCCAGAAAGTCCTGATGTGCATATGACTGATGCAAAACAGACTTTTAATCAGGCTTTTGCTGAGCTATACCTGTTTTACTGTCTTGAATCTCAGCAGGTTCCCAGCAGGCGTGTTTTATTTTAACTTCAACACAGACATTTTTGTCAGAGCAAAACAGAACTTTTTTCATTTCTTTTTTTTTTTTTTTCAAATTTCATTTTTATTTGGAAAGTACAAACATATACAATCATTCACATAATATAAATACTGAATAGATTCTTTCCTTTTTTGTGGGGGGGGGGGGGCGTGTTTACTCGTTTCAGCATGTACTCTATTACCATTGTTCTCTGTTTAACTCCCCTCTCAAAAAAAAATGTTTTATGCAGTTTTTTTTCCATTCCTTCACTAGCACGTATTAAAAAGGAAAAGGAAAACAAAAAACAAAAAACAAAAAAAAAAAGGAACTATAAACTAGGAGCCAAGATACAGAGATGGAGCACTTTAAACTATTTACAACAACGCGGTGACTTGAAGGAGAGAAAGCTCTGTATTTAGAACATGTAGGCTATTCAAAAAAGTTAAGAAGATTTTCCCTTGACAGGGGTCTTAAAGTATCTTAAAACATTCTTCAGACAGGGTTCTCGCCAAAGTGAGGAATTAGTCGAAGACCACTGAAGTGGCCAAATATTTCCCCAGTGTTCCTCAGAAATACTTGTTAAAATGGAAAATGTTCTGAGGAACATTTTTATTTTCAATGTGAATCATCAAAAGAGGTAGACATGTCCAAGGAAGAGCTTGTGCTGGCTCATCAGAGTCTGATCCACTGTCTGATCCATCTGGATGTTTCTTTATCTTCTGGCCCCTGCAGTTGCCTCACACGTCACTGCAAGGCGACGGAAACAGAGCTGCAGGATGGCTGACACGACGCTTCTCCATCTCCGGTCGCAGCGGCGTCCAGGGAAGGTGTGTGTGCTGGTTCTGCCAGGTTTTTACTCTGCATCATGTCGGCCTCCTTCAGACAATAGAACAGAACTGTGATTACATTATGCAATGAAATGTGCTGTGATGAATTATTACATGATTCGACATGTTTAAATTAGTGAGGAGGCTTTGGGCCTGAAGAGTGTCAGCGTTCAGAACCTCCTTCCTCACCTTCTGCAGGTCTTCCATTTCCCGACAGAGGGCTCTCCTCAGCTTCTCCAGCTCTTCTTTCTCAGCCTCCCACACCTTCCTCTCCTCATTCATGGCCTCTTTCTCAGCATTGAAGGCTCTTCTTCTCCTAAATTTGGACACTTGTTCTTCTTTGAACTCTTTTCTCTCTTTCTCCAAACGGTCTTTTTCCAGCTGGTATTCTTCTCTCAGCTTCTGGATGCCTGCTTTTTCCCTGATGTAGGCCTTCCTCATCATCGCCATCTCTTCCCTCTCGATCTGAAATGCCTCTCTGTCACTGATCATGTCATCATATTCATCCTCAAAGGATCTCATCACCATGAGATGTTCCCTGACCTTCTGATCAAAGGTTTCTCTCTCTTCCTGCATGCGTTGTCTTTCCAGCTGGAAAGCCTCCCTCATGCTCTGTACCTCAGACTGCTCCCGCCTGGAGGCCTCTCTCCAGATGGCCATCGCTGTCTTCTCATCCTCCAAGGCTTTTCTCTCTTTTTTCACGTTTTCTTTCTCCAAGCAGAATGCGTTCCTCATCTCAACCATCCGACTGCGCTCTTTCTGCAGGGCTTCCCGCTCGATGGTCATTTTCTTCCTTTCGATCTCCAGATCTTCTTTCTTTTTGTTTAAACATTTCTCTTCAAAAAGAAGTTTCTTCTGTATTTCTTCGAGGGGTTTGAGGGCCTCTGCCTCCACGGACCTCTCCTGTCTTCCCCTCCTCGGGCCACAGTCTGATCTTCTACCCTTTTTGGTCATTTTCTGCACACACACACACACACACACATGCACACAAAAAATCATTTCATTAAATGGGATTTGAAATTATTCAAAACTTCAGTAACAATGTTTTATTGCTGAGGTCTCTGGCTGGTATTGTGCTTTGCAGTCTAAACCATCGGACCTTGGTTTGGTTTGGTTTGTTTTATTTGTTTCTTTCGTTTAAAACAACACAAAGACAAAAAACAAAAAAGATGAAACTACATCAATGTCATCAGTCTAGACACCAAACAAACGAAAGAAAAGGAGCAGAAAGAAGAACAATCTTATTATATCTGCCCCTTTACATACAGTATTTGAACAAATACAAAGTAACGATACTCAAAAACTCATATTCATTAAATCAAAAAAATGTTTCACCCGCAACAACTTAGTTTTCATTTTCATATTTTTCCAGTGTGGAATTTTTTATATATTTCTTAAATGTCATAATTGTTTTACACTCTTTGATTTCCTGTTTCAGAGCATTCCACAAGTTCACTCCTTTTACCACAATGTTTCTTTCCTTGATTATGGTTCTGAATCTGGGTTTTTTGAACAAGTCTATTCCTTTAAGATTGTATCTACTGGTTCTTATTTCGAACATATTCTGAAGGTTTACAGCAATAAATTCCACTTTGCCTTATACATTATTTTTAGGATGCTTAAATCAACAATAACGGGAAATGTCAAAACTTTCAGTTTAATAAATAATGGGTTAGACGGCTCTCGATAGTGACTTTCTTCATTGTTAATCTTCATTGTTTAATCCAGTTTGAGGCCACAGTGCCATCATTCTGCCCTTTTCTGCTCTCTATTCTCCATTCTGTTTTCTTGACTGATTTCACATAGAATCTACAAAAATGCTCTTGCTATTTGGGAAGAAAAACATAGTTTTTCAGGACAAAATTATTAATGTTATTCTTTTCTTTCAGAAAAGTTCCAAGTTCCAAAATCTAAAAATGTTTCATAACGGGTGTAGTGTTTCTGTGCAGCCACTAGTGGGTGCTGCTTTTATCTCACAAAACCACCTAAAGATGCACTCAGAGCACTTTTAAAAAAAACAGATGTGATGATACTGACTGAGCACTTACTTTCAGCTTAACGTCCAGTGATGTCCGAGTGGAACAGTGTTTCTGCTCCTGAAAGTCTCTGAGAGTCTGATGATCGGCGCTCGATTCGGAGAAATGAGTTCTGCTGCTCACGTTCTGGGCGGTATTAGAGATCAATGTGAGAAAAAACACACATTAACACGTCCATCATTTCATTGTTCTGAGTAGAAACGTCCCATCTAATGTTAAATCAGTGTTTTAATCTCTCCTCCGGTAAATCCCATCAATGCAGCTCAGCTTCTGTCGTTGACCTTTTGTTAAATAAATTACACTTAACCTGAAACTGATAGCATTACAGCTCCAGAAGATTAAATGATTTGTTTGGGGTTTTTTTGAGTTTTTTTTTTTTTTTAACACTGATGTGATTGTATCGTCTCACATTGTTTCGGCTTGTCCTCTGTGCTTTATCTGTTCAAACAGATCAATCACCACAGACAAAAGATTATCTTAAGCAGTGATTGAGTTATCCAGGTGTCCGGGTGTTACGTAATCCTGTTCACGATCCGCGCACGACTGATTCCACAGCGGAAGTGATGGGCTTCTGTCTCATATTTTGACCCAGTCAAGCAACACTTTAATTAGCCAAGTTACAAATATTTCTGTGTTGATTAATGCTCATAGAAACATTCCAGTCCATCTAAAATTGTGCTTTTGTTATATTTGTCATCAAGATGATGATAAATTAAAAAGTATTCTGAATGAATAGCCTGGCTGCGTTTTGTGGTAGCAGGCTGCAGGTGGCGCTGAAGAAAACAAAACTGAAACATCTCACGAAGAAGAAAAGTCCGGAAGTGTTGCTCCGCTGTGTTTGTGTTGACATGAAGGAACTTATCAGAAACGTTTAGTCGTTTTTTAGCTTCACAACACAGAAGAGGAACGCTTTAATCAAAAACCCTTTACTTTCCGTCAACTCTCCGAAGTCCGGTGCACAGAATGGGTAACGTGTCAGTATCTTCACTGGGTTCATACCGTTATGTTTTGATGTTTGTAGCCTGTTTGCAGAGTTTGCAGTGAGTTTCAGGACTCTTGCATTTCATTAAGACCTTGAGGAACATTTGCATAGCCATCGCCACACAGATTGATGTTTATGTTTCCAGTTACCTTTTTTTTTTTGTTTCATTACAATGCCAATTAATTTTGATGATGTTATTAATGTCCATTGCTACCTGCAGAGGGTCCCCTCCCCCTGTCATCGCTGAGGCTCCTGGTTTCTCCCTTGAGGCTGATGTCGGCTGTGATGTGGAAGGTGGTTCATCTGAGGAATGTAGCGCATTACAGGAAAGTGGAGGAGTTTGTGTCTTTGGTCGCTGGAGTCATTCCTGGCATCCTGGCAGACACACAGATGCGACTGCTGAAGCTGGGCTTAAGAGCCAAAGTAAGATACTTACATGTACAATACAACAATTTACTGCTGTTTGGCTATCTTTATTGTCTGTTTAATGTTGTTTGTCCAGGTGATGGTACAGATGTTAAACTCTGAGCCATCAGACGATCTGAGTCGCGTCAGAACCCAGTTGGATGACCTGAGTATAAGTAGCTCAGGACAGGTGAGTGAGATGTTACGTTCTTGAAATGCCACCACTGGCTTATCATTTGAGTTTCATTTTAGATGTATTTAATTTGTCAGATAAATCCAAGAAATGAAGCTCCTGAGGCCAACTTTGTTCAGCTTGTTCACAAACTCCTGGATGATTCAAAACTGAGAGAACATTACCTTAAGGTGAATTCTGCCATTTGCTTTCTACTCATACTATGAAGTGTAACTTGACAGCTCAGTCCCTTCAACATTTCTACATTACAAAAACATGTATTTCAGTTTGATTGGTGGTCCTAAATTGCCAGTCAGTGTGACTGTCTCTCACTGTGTTTGTCCTGTGACCTGTCCAGGATCGAGTCTTACCCAACTCAAATACCCGACAACCCTGTGTTGGAAAAAAAGAGTATAGAAGATGGTTGGATGAAAAACTAGGAATAAAAGTGATATTTAGATGGATAAATTGTGCAGGATGAGTTAGGTATCAATGCACTGGCAAAAGTGGAGAAGAGAGAGAACAAATAGATATTTATTCTCTCTCTTCTGACAGAACGTGTTTCCTGTAGAGTATGGGCCTGAATTTGATGAAGCACTGGAAACTCTGATTTGCACCTTGGCTCACAAACTGGAAGAGCTGTTCATTGTTCCAGACTTCATGCAGGTAGAGACACCACACTCCCTTAAATTTTTTTTTTCTTTTTACTGAACACTTACTGAGCTGGATGATGTGGTTTTGGTGAATTTAAAAAACTGTATTTGTTTGATAAAGACTGCAGCATGGATAGGTGACATATCATCTGTGCTGGAAAAGGATCTGCTGTGTCAAACCAAAGCTGAGGACCTCAAGGTGTTGCTCAAAAACAAATCGTGTTTTTGTGAGATAACCAGCATAGATTCCAGTGGTGAGTCTCTCTGTGTTAAACAACAGCCAGTGTTTTACTTTGTAAATTATTGACAATGCCTTACAATTGATGATATTGAATGATCAGAAAGATATTTGCAGGTTTTAGTTGTCATCTGTGTTTTTCAAGATCTCCCAAAAAATTATTATTGCCAAACACATGAAAAATCTCCATTTTCAATTGGTCATTATTCTAAGATATACAAAACCATATTGATAGTTTAATGAGTTAGAGAGAAAAAAACATAACTTATACTGACACTTTTATTGATTGCAGAGTTGGTGGAAAATAAATATAACAGATCTGTCATCTAACATCTGCTAGGCCTTTAAAGACCATGACCCACTTTTTTCTTTATTTTTCCAACTAAATGTTTTTTTCAAGCCATTGCGTTTGTCAGAAATACTTTCACACAGACCGAAAACACATTGCAACCAGTCATGACGTGCTTAATAAAAAATGTTTCATAAGAATAACAATGTCAGACCGACTTGGAAATCATTTATGTTCCCACTTCCTCACATGAGATTCAGGTTGGCCACAGATGTCCGAAAACAAATCCACAGACATCCCGAAATCTCTGTGGAACCGGCGCTTGTGCACTCCCACAGCAAGGAACACATTTCCCAGACATTTCTGATGAACATGCTATAAACAGTTTTATACAAAAACAAATGAGTGCTTCTTTGAATTATCATGAACATCATGTGTAAAATATAACACTTTTTTTTTTTGTCTTTTTTTTCCCTCAATAGTGTCATCTCCCTCAGAGCAACGGCTCTTTAAGTCTTTAACTCTTCCTGCCTCATTAAGTGCCAAAGATGTGGACTCTAACATGATCATATTTGATGACCAGTCTAAGGTGAACTCTCTTCCAGAGGCCACAGGTTTTCACCTGCAGGATGTTAGTCAACCATCTCAGAAGACGTCTGACAAACTAAACGGCAGCAATACAGGGAAAACAACACAAGAGAATCACCAGGAGGGTGTTCCTGGCGTTCACGTTGAGGACGGACATGATGGCCGTGCTGCAGCCACCTCCCAGGCGCCATCTGCATCTGTTGAGAGCTCGCTCACATCGAGCTCTTTGATTGGGCCACAACGGCAGAGAATTGCACATAAATGCGCTCAGTGTGGAAAGTGCTACATTTACCGTTATGAGCTTCTGGAGCATCAGCGACTGCACACTGGAGAGAATCCTTACAAATGCTCACAGTGCGGGAAAGCCTTCAGGAGGACGTCAGATCTGTCAACCCACAGGCGGACGCAGTGCGCAAAAGCAGCGTATATTTGCATCAAATGTGAGCGAAGCTTTCAGTCTATACAGGAGAAATTTAGGCACCAGTGTGTTCACAGCGTCAAAAGCTTTGACTGCTCTCAGTGTAGTAAAAGCTTTAAGAAGATGTACCTGCTGGGGAAGCATGAGCTGACCCACAAGAAGAACCGAAACTTCAGATGCAAACAGTGTGGAGATGTGTATCCCAGCATGAGCGAGCTGAAGTCCCATCAGAAGGCTCATCCTCCGCATCCTCCAGAGCTGTCCACTCAGTGTAAGCAGTGCAGGACGTTTTCCAGCTCCGTCGCCTGTTTGACAGCTCACAAGCTGCGGCACAAACAACAGAGGACTCAGATGTGCGTGCGGTGCGGCAAAGCATTCAAGAACAAGCACCACCTGAACCTCCACATGCGCAGCCACACAGGCGAGAGGCCCTTTCAGTGCACGTACTGCGGGAAACGGTTCTCCATGTCCGGCAATCTCAACATACACGTGAGGACTCACACGGGGGAGAAGCCATATCTGTGCTCTGACTGCGGAAAGGCCTTCGTCTCAGCCGGCGAGCTGCAGATACACCGGCGCACCCACACGGGGGAAAAGCCATACAAGTGCTCTGTGTGTGGGAGAGGATTCACCAAGGCAAGCAAAGTGACGCTTCACATGCGCGTTCACACCGGCGAGCGCCCGTATGTGTGCTCGGAGTGTGGGAAAGGATTTTCACGTAGCAGCGAACTTAAAAAACACACCATGAATCACACAGGGGTTCGACCTTACGCCTGTCAGCTCTGCGCAAAGACCTACACATGCCTCAATCACCTTAAAAGACACCTGAAAACCCACGATGCCACTCAAGTGCAGACTCTGTGATGTCTGACATCAGTGGAGTTTTCCTGCAACAGGCCTCAACTTGCTGGTATTTACTACATGTACTGTGTAAAAGAGTTCACCCAGACACTTTGTTGTGATTCCTATGTTCCAGAAATGATTGTTGAATCCTGTCACTTACTTTTGCCTTAATTCCATTAATGGGGTCTGAAACTCTGTGTAATGCTTCTGGTGAAGTCCATTATGCATCAAATTCATGTCTCAATAAATGAAATTATTAGTTGTGCCCCTTTCTATTGTCTGTTATGACTTGGTGTCTTACTGGAGATATTAACATGATTTACAAGTATTTGTCTTCAGTGGCCTCAATGTGTGATAATGAAGATTGTGGCTTATCATGTTTTCGACAACAGTCAAGTGTTTAAAATAATAGTGTTTGGAATAATTAATTACACAAATTATTCCAGTACAAAAGAATTTAACCATGATTGATAATTTAATTGCAGCTCTTATATTTTGTGGGATTGTATTTCCATGATTAACTGTCAATTGCTTTGGGATGAGCTTTGCTCTTTTTCTGGTGTCAACTGCAATCAACTGATGTAAGCCTCGTGTAACACATGGTAGCCATTCCAACTCTGCATAAGCAGAACCTGGTATAAAAGGCTATCCTTTGTTCTGTTTCATGCAAGTTTGCAGTTTATTTCAACAGCAGAGCAGTTCAAAATGCCACCCCTCTCAACAGATCATCGGTCTATCACACACATTCACACCTATAGGCAATTTAGAGCAAGTACTAAACAAAAGGTATTTTGGACTGTGGGAAAGTAATGAAGTACCAGCAGAAAAAATACTCATGCACAAGGTGAACGTATAATTCCACACAGAAAAGGCTAAGACCAACCTGGACCTGAATGGAGAGCCTCTCATAGTGATGGCAAGTGATAATAATTACACTACTGTGACCAGTGATGGTAAAATAATGTAAATTATTGATATGATGGTGATTTCTCTCTGGTTTTCAACGTTTTTAATATGTCAAGCACTTTGTGTTGCATTTCATGGAACGTAAAATCTGTTCCATGACTAAAGTTTGATAAACCTGAGTACAATTTTAAAAAAAACTATTATTTGAGAACATATACAAATAAAAAGGACACAAAATGGCATAAACATGTCATGTACTGTCCAAACTATATGGTAAAAATTTATTTTTTTCAGGGGGGGCGGATAATATACAACTAATAGTCACAATATTTAACAACAAATGCCAAAAAAAACTAAACACAGAGTGTATCATTTTGTGGTATTTTACATTATCAAATGTAGCTTTTGGGTTGCACTGTGAGGCGGTGCTCTCTATTTCAATGATTTTAGTGTAACGGGCTGCCCTGTACAGCAAAACAAACGTACCACTGACTGCAACGCTGCCCACTCAACGTATTTCAGGAAGAAGTTGGCGCCTGCACTCAGTTAGCTAGCACGCTAACAGAAACCATGAAAGACGTCCCGTAGTGCGCATTTTTCCCTTCGTCGTGAATAAATAAATCAGAAATGAACGACATGGGTATGTATTACCTTGCGCAGCTCGGGTTCAATGTTTATTTTGGCTTGTTATCCATGTGACCGAATAGCTCGAGCGTAGGATTAGCCGAGGCTCGGCAGGCCTCGTCTAATCCCTGGAACAAGAATTGTTTTGGCCGCTAATATGCCGGTTTCAACCCGCAACACAAGCCGGATTTCGGCGACTGTGCGCGAGACCCTGAACTCGAAAACAGACAGGAACGATACATCTTTTTCACCATCAATTGTTGTATTGCAGAAGAGGCTGTTTAGTGTAAACACACTTTAACGAAGAGACATAACCATTTGACATAAACGTTTTGCTATAGGTGTTAGCGAATATTAAAGTAGATTGCTCTTTATCTGTGCAAACTGTAGCTGCTCAGTAATTTATTGAATTCAGCAGAAAATATGTACATAAACAGGACGTGGATGAAAACGTAAGGGTCAATATTCACAGTCCAGTGATGCTCAGTGTGTAAACTAGGATGCTGTGGCGACAAGCAAAGCACTGAAGTGTTTTTCCCTCGTAAATCCTGTTAAATCTTCTATTTGAAAGATCGTTTACATATATAACATTTATTCTAACCTGTCAAGCAACTCATTGAGCCTTGCATGACAATAATTATTTGTTGCCAGTAGAATTTGGGCCACGGTCAGGCTGAGTTCTCATATTGGGCTAATTTCTCTGCACTGATCATTATCAGATTATGAATCGAGTTATAATATATGTCTTTCTCTCTAAAGAATTCAGCGTTCCCCTGTCCTCACTGGCTCTTCTGGTCCCTCCACTGCGGCTGATGTCAGCTGTGATGTGGGAAGTGGTGCGACAACGAAATATAAAGCATTATGGGAAACTGGAGGAGTTTGTGTCCATGGTAACAGAAGCAGTTCCAGAACTGATGAGTAAAAGAGAAGGGAGACTTCTCTCATTAGGCCTGAGAGCAAGGGTAAGAGTGTGTGTGTGTGTGTGTGTGTGTGTGTGTGTGTGTGTGTGTGTGTGTGTGTGTGTGTGTTCTTATAACTTTTCTGGGTCTGTGAAAACACTGTTTCCCATTTATATTTTGTCCAGACAACTCTCGAACTGTTGCGCTCTGAGCACCCTGAAGATCTGAAGGCTGTTGAAACCCACCTCAACCGAATTCGATCCACTTGCATTGAAGAAGTGAGTGACTTACCTGAATAGTATTACTTACTTTGATTTTTAGATTCTTAATAATTGTTTAAGAATGGTGCTGAAGCGGTTTTAGGAATTACATAGAAAATAGAATCATTGAATGCCATTAAGTTCCAGGATACAACAATGATCCGACTTGGAAGTACTGCTAATCATATACAAATAAAGAGATATGAATGAATGAACCTGCGAGACACATATTGATATCTGTGAAACCATGTTTATCATTCAAAGATTCGTATTCCAGATTTATCTGTCATCTTATTACCTTTATATCCACTAACAGTCGTCTTGTCTTGACCTACAGACGAATGATCCAGTTATTGAAGCCCCAGAGGCAAACTTTATGAAGCTTGTGCAAGGCCTCATTGAAGATACCAATGGCAGAGAACACTTTCTCAAGGTAAAAACGACAAGAAATGTATATTTTGCTTTAAAAGTATCTCTATTCTGAAAGAGACATAAAACAGTAACTTCTGTTGTTTTGTCTATATTTGTTACTCATTCACATTTTTCACATTACTTTGTTTTGACTCCTGTAAGAACAGTTGACACTTTACCCCAGGACCGATCGATTAATTATCTATCTCCGTGTGACAGAATGTGTTTCCTGTGGAGTACGGCCCTGATTTCGACACGGCACTTGAGACCCTTGTTTGTGAATTCTTCACACGGCTAGAAGAGCTTCTGCCAATACCAGATTTCAAACAGGTACCGAACACATCTTTGAAAAGTAATGAAGACAAATTAGGTGCATTTGGTCACAAAAGTAAATGTTGTCTTCCTATTGTTTGTAGACTGCATCCTGGATAAGTGCAGCTCCCACAGTCCTCGAGGAGTACATGCAGTGTGTGTCAAATGGAGAAGACCTGAAATTTCTTCTCCAGAGCAAACAGTGTCATGGGAAACTGGCAAAGAGCAATGTTGGTATGTTCTTGTATGTGAACAGTGCAGTGCTTCAGTGCAGTGAGTGTAATAGTGTGTTAATATTTCTTTCTTCTCCTCAGCTCCTTTCCAGTCAGACGATCTCCTGATTCCGTCTCTGTCCCTCCCTCCATCCCTGGAAGTGGCAATCGCTTCCCACCCAAGTGCTTGCGATGATGAAAATAACGACGTCCCTCAGATTGTCATGTTCGACGAAGAACTGTCCACAAATCCCTCCACCTCAACTGACTTTCCCGATTCTCCAAAGAGGCCCGACCTGTCCTCATCTCCTCGCAGACGGCAGCAGCCGGGAATCCACAAGTGTCCAGAGTGCGACAAATGTTTCAAGCACCACTCTGTCCTCATCGAGCACCAGCGAGTCCACAGCGGGCTGCAGCCGTACAACTGCTCCGAGTGTGGCAGGGCTTTCCGAACAGCCACCCTGCTGGCCTGCCACAGGCTCAGGAAATGCAAAAACGCCGCATATCTGTGCATTAAATGTGGGAACAGTTTTCCAACCTCGCTGGACAAGTTCAGACATCACTGCCCAAAGCACGGGCGCAACCACGACTGTGGGCAGTGTGGGAAAAGTTTCCCGAAGTCCAGCAGTTTGAAGGAACACTTGCTCACTCACGTTCAGAGTCGTCTTTTCAAGTGCAGCCACTGCGGCGTGGGCTTTTCAGGAATTGGCGATCTCAAGTATCACCAGCAAGTAGACCATGACAAACCTTATCAGTGTAAGCAGTGTGGAAAGAGTTTTATCTCCTCAAAGAGTTTGACCAAGCATCAACAACGGCACGAGGAGGCCGGTGAGATGGAAACCGCGAAATTAATGAGCGGGGGTAAGCACAGGAAAAGTAGCTCAGGTCATCGGACTTCAACGTCTCTGTCGTCCAGGAAGTCCTCTGTCAAGTCGGTCTACTCGCGAGGAAGAGTCACTCACAACTGCCCGCTGTGTGGAAGGAGCTTCAAGTATAGGTTTGAGTTTCTGGAGCATCAGAGGTTCCACACGGCGGTGAAGCCTTACAAATGCTCTCAGTGTGGAAAGGCCTTCCGCACAGAGGCTCACCTCTCCGGACACAGGAAGAGAAAGTGCAAAAATGCTGCCCACATTTGCACAAAGTGTGGGTGTCAGTTCAGGTCGCTGCATGAGCGCGTCAGACATCAGTGTGTCCAGCTGCTGACTAAATACGAGTGTTCTCACTGTGGAAAGACATTCAAGATGGCGCATCTGCTGAGGAACCATCAGATGAGCGAACATCAGCTACCCTACAGCCCCAACCACCGCTTCAGGTGCAGATACTGCGACGAGACTTTTCCCGGAATCAGCGAGTTGAAGTACCACCAGAGAGTAGACCACGAAAAGCCTTATCAGTGTCAGGAATGCGGCAAGTGTTTCCTCTCCGAGAAATGCCTGGCCAACCACGAGCTGCGGCACAACGACGACCGGCCGGAGAGTTGCCTGGTCTGCGGCCGCCGCTTCAGGAACCGCTACGACCTGAAGCAGCACATGCGCACGCACACGGGGGAGCGGCCGTACCAGTGCACTCACTGCTCGCAGTGCTTCTCCACAGCGGGAGGACTGAGGAGCCACACCAGGGTTCACACGGGCGAGAAGCCGCACGTCTGCCCGGACTGCGGGAAGGCCTTCTCGCAGATGGGCGCGATGCGCACCCACAGGCTCACCCACACGGGAGAGAGGCCGTTCAAGTGCACGGTGTGCGGCAAGGGCTTCACCATGGCCCACAAGGTGACGGTCCACATGCGCGTGCACACGGGAGAGCGGCCGTACGTGTGCTCGCAGTGCGGGAAGGCGTTCACCGGCGGCAGCGTGCTGAAGCAGCACATGCTGAACCACTCAGGGGTGCGACCGTACCACTGCCAGATCTGTCCCAAGACCTACACCTGCCTGACCCACCTGAGGAGGCACCTGAAGAGCCACTCCAACATGAACTGAGTCGGATATGAAGGCAAACCGCAGCATAAGCTAACAAGTCCACACGTTCTGAAGCACTGCGTTTGGCATCGAGGGTACGAAAATCAAACCAACTACACTGACTTTGGGGATGCTGTTGCAGTTACTCTTAAGAGAATTAACTTCTTCATTGTTAAGTAAAGCGTAAACAGCAGGAATTTGATAACTGTGGCAAGATCATTCTCCATTCACCAACAGGCTTTGTCTCCAGTTTTCTTTCCTAGTTTTACTCTGTTTTCATTTTCTTATGCATGAACACTTTTCAGAATTTGTTTTTTTGGACCCTTCCACAAGTGACAGGAATCATTTTCTCAACTACCTTTACAGTCCCTCAAAGTTTTGCATCATCTTACGTCCTGCATTTCCTTGTATCCACAGCGGAGCTGCATAATGATGTAGTGGAGAGCTGCTGGCTGAGTCACAACTATGAGTCACATTTGGTCTTTTGTGAGGAGTGAAATCTTTAAAAAATGAATAAATAAATGGTTATGAGACATGGGTCAAATCAGCTTATAAGACTTCATCCATGAAGAAGTTATTTTTATTGTCACTTTTTTGACATTGTCCATTTTTCAATGGATCCAAGTAGTTGGATCATTGAAATGAACAATCGTGCAACTTGGTCAGTAACGGATCTGAGTGCCTTCAACTGCTTAATTAAACCTCTGGGAAAAAAAATAAGGAATTATGAGCTGAAAATTGTTTATTGCACAATATTATAGTCCACAAATCTCATTGATGCCAAACATTGTGGGTTCACATGGCTCAAAGCCGTAGTAGCACTTGTAAACATTATTACTGGTTCACAAACTGTTCATTTTTTGGTCGATACGCATCAGTTGAAAACTTAAATGTCTTTGCTGTTATTAAATAGTTACCAAGTTCAACCAGCCGAGCAGCTACTCTTCACAGCCGCTTAATATACACAGTCATGAAGTCTGCCGTCTAGCTTTGAAATGAGAGATAAGACATTAATGTTAAAGCATGAAGTTTCCAGATTGAGTCCAGTTAACCAAATTCTCCCTATGAATCTGTTGTGAAAGTTGTTGAGAGAAGTGTTGCTCTGTGGCTCAGAAACCGGTACGTGGTGAATTTATCTGTCAAAAAGCCTGGGAAGTAGCACAAGTGTGAGTTTTGTCTTTGTAAATATGGCGGATGAAAAACCTTAAGGGTACAAAGTTAAAAACTGCCGTTTCTTTGACAAGAAATACTCTACAATGCTCTGTGCCCTTGAGCTTTTTTTTTTTTAAATCCCCACGGTGATTTGCGAAATTTGGGAGTTTCACATTAAATGACCCTGCTTTCTCAATGCATGTCGGCTGATTTTTATTTTATTTAATTCTCATTTAAAGAAATGAAGGGAATGTTTAATTTGCTAACATAAATAAAGAGGGCTTCACTAGATGGCAGTAAGTAACCAGTATCTGTTCCCAGCGTTTCATGATCTGAGCGTTCTGCTGCTTTGAGTGTAAACTCTTTTTATTATTATTATTATTATTATTATTATTATTATTATTATTATTATTATTATTATTATTATTATTTCTTTTTGAACAAAGCTCTCAAATATTTACTTCACTTGTGGTATAGAGCATGTGGAGAATGTTCAAAGATCCCTGAGAAGACCGGGCTGGAAGTTGAGGGACTAAATGCCGCGGAAGCTAATCTGCCTCGTTTCCTGTCATTACCTTGCTTTCGCATGGTTTCGAATCTTGATTAACCTGCAATTTCCTCATGCTTTTCCCGGAGCTTTGCTGTATCTGAAGAGATAAAGAGGCATCTTCTTCTTCTTTTTTTATGACACTTTCCTTTGCATGGTACTGAATGTAGCCTGGTTTATCAGAAAAAAACAGCTTTATTCTAAATGTTTGTTCCTTGTACTTTAACTTCCATCTCAGGCAAATGAGTCTTGAGTCGCATATTGTAAGAACCAAAACTGCGATTAATCTCTCCCATCTGTGCTGACGTTCATGTTTCCTCTGGAAAAGCTCCTTTTTTTTTCCTGCCCCCGGTTTCTCCCTTGTTCCACGCTTGTGTTTCATCTCATCCATAACCGCTCATGCACAGCAACTCTTTAGTCTCTGTTTTCTCAAACAAACTCATCCCAGCCAGTCAGGGGGGAAACACATCCACCACAGAGGACTGTGGCCTTCTCCTAAACACTGCAAGATGTTTGTAGCTTTCAGACTGGTGGAGACGCTCGTCTGCGCTCAAGTTGTATTTCTTGTCTCTGACTCATAAATGCGTCTAATCTTCGCCGCTTAGCAGCGGTGTCCCCTGGAAACTCGGCTGTCTTTGCCCATGATGTTCTGCAGAGCCTCTCAGTTTCAGGCGGTGCACCTCTATGCATTTACAGCTTTTTTTTTTTACCTTGACCTTGTAATCACTCCTTAGTGAGATAATTGAGTGATTTCAGTCCCGCGTGCCTCCTTGAAGACTGCAAAAAAAGTCTCAAAAGATCCCCTTCTTGAAACAAGATTGCCCAAGTAACTGTGAAAATAAAGATCCTAAGTGCTTTGCTTTATTACATTCCTCAACAGTTTTATGGAATAACGTTTTCCTGATGAAAACTGGTATTGAGACGTTTGAAATGCATGTGTTGCAGTTCACACAGAGCCCCCACAGCTGCCAGGAACCCAGCAGATTTACTGTGAGAGCTCACTAATAAATACAGATCATTACCAGATGTCCCTCCTCCTCGTGTCCTCATCCCTCCTTTCCTCCCCTCCCTGACAGTGATCTCAGTGGAAAATCTGAGACCGGACCAGACTTCCCTCATGTCCCACAGTTTGCGCGCACACACACATACACACACACAAACACACACACCCACACACACAGCAACATCCACCCCCATCAACACTTTGCCAAATGAACCTCCACTTCTCTGCCCCCTTCCCTTCCACAGAAAAGCCTGGCTGCACCTCCCAACTTTTTTCCGCAGGTCCGTCCAAGAGCGAGCAGAATGAGCGCTAGATGGCGCTGTGGGTCTTCCAGCTGTCAGAAAAGTCCAGCAGCCCCCCCTCCTCCTCCTCCATCCTCCTCCATCCTCACTCCTACACCCTCCGAGCCCTGCTTTCAAGTTCAGGTCGGGTCTGAACGCCAAAGTCAACCAGATGTACTGGAACTCCACCCACCCCATCTTCCACTGAAAGGAGGTCGGTTTTTTTTTTCACTTCGAGAGAATCCGAAATGCTTTCAAGATGGGCGTCAGCTGCTATTCATTAAGTCTGATCAAAAATAAAGATATTTCCTTGTGTATCTTTTCAGAGTTGCATTTCTCCAGTTTCTGCATAACAGCCAATGAAAAAAAAAATCCAAAATCCTAATTATAGCATTTGTAGAATCTCAGTGCATTCTATTTATAGCTCATTAAAAGGGTCATTTCCACATAAAGCATATTATTAATTGCTTGGATTTCTTATTGGGGCCCTTGTAAGGAAGTGTGCACGTCTCTGAGATTTTTGTCTCAACTTCTGGCCCGTGCGCGCTCTGGTGTTCCTCCACTCTTCATCCTCTTCGGAGAGAGCGCGTGAACTCCTCCTCCTCCTCCTCTCCTCCTCTCCCCCTCCTCCCTCTCCGTGCGCTCCGGTCCTCCTCTGCGCGCTCTGGATCTCTCCTCGGACAAACTTCTGCGGATCTCTGGGTCTCCGAAAGTTCGGGGAGTCGGTGTAGAGGTACCGGTACCGGGTCAGGGGCCGGAGAGGTTCGGTGTTGGGTTTTTTTTCTGGGGACTGGGGTGTTGTAGATTTTTTTTTTAGTAGTTTTTAGTTTTTCCTCCCAGTTTGACCATGGGGACTCTGAGAGTTCTCCTCGCGCTGCTCTGCGTCTTCCTGGCTGGAGCGCAGTTACAGAACGGACGCAAGTTTGCGGGTAAGTTTCCTGAACTTGTTCTGCGCTTTCGAAAGCAACGCTGAAGTTTTTAAAGTGTGTTGCGTGATGATGCATGTCGGGACACAGCTCTGTGGTTAATTGAACTGAGGTATTGTTTACTGAAAGAGCATTTTTCCACCGCCTTTGGGTTCTGCGCTTCTCCATAAGACGAACAATCCTGCAAATCATCAGCAGATCTCAGCAAGTGAAAGCAGCCTGATGCATGAACCCAGCCTGCCTGTACCAGGCCCCAGTTCTCCCTACTGCTGTGTTCATAAGCCTGGATGATCCAGACTGAGGTGTGACCTGCCTCAGGTGGAACCGCGGCTCAGGGCTTCAGCACAGGAGGGCATCTCAGTGCCGCTCCCAGCTGTTAGGATTCAGGTGTACACAGTACAGATGTGCACCAGTCATCAGTCTGTCTCTAGAAATGTGATTGATCACTTAGGCCTCAGTGCCACCTGAGATACCACCTGGACTGCAAACTGTCCATTCTGGAATGAGCTGAGAAGCAGAGCAGATAGAGGATTGGTTATTGAGTGTGTTGTTAATACATTGATTTTTGATGGGTTTTTTTGCTGACGCCATCTTTGTTTGCTTCCTGAGCAGAGTGTCCTGTTGATCTTTTCTTCGTGCTGGATACATCTGAGAGCGTCGCCCTCAGACAGCTACCTGGAAGCTTTTATATTGACCAGATCAAAGATTTCGCCAAACAGTTCATAGATGAGCTCAAAGACATGTAAGAAACACACGACTCTGTCATTCCATTAATTTTCTTGAACACTACAAACTGCTACAAACCAATGTCTAATCCGACCCATTTCAACATCTTATCACCTTATGTTATCACTATGAATTCTTTTAGCAAATCCAATATGACATGTTAATTTCCAATAATAGTCACACCATGCACACATCTGCTCAGATCATTTAGTGAAATGCAAAATCAGCTTTTATAAACAATGGAGCAATAGGTTCATCATCCTACAGAGATGAGCAGGTTCACCTTGACACACTGTGACTTCATTCCTGGTGTGGTTAATCCACGCAAAGCAAGGAAGAGTTTGTAAGTATATTCAGTAACCGAGGAAGTACATCTAGCTTACTACCAGACACGCCCACATCACTGCCCCGAAACGTCAGCCATTGGTGGCGGTGAGGGCATGCCTGCACATCCACCTGTCATCCAGTTCACAGTGAGATTTTTCAAATGTGAAATCATTCATGTGCTCCTGTGAGTGGCATAATATTGCTATTATTACTACATACTGCTGGATTTATGATTGCATGATGCTGCTATTCTCTGGTTTCAGTGATAGTTGTTTGGTCAGTGCAGATTCTCTATGCACACTCAAAATATGCAATGTATTTTTCTTCAAATTGATTTTATATTGACCTGAATTTTTTTCTAAGCTAAAAAATAATGACCTGAAAACCACACTTATGCAAAATTATGTGTATTGATCAATCTCGACCTTTACCACCTGTGGTCACCCAGGCGCCACCGATGCGATCGCATCCTCACGTGGAACTCGGGGGCGCTGCACTACAGCGACGACGTCATCCTCGTGCGAGAGCTGAGCGACCTGAACACCGAGCGCGAAGCCCTGAAGAAGGACATCGACGGCATCTCGTACATCGGCAAGGGCACGTACACCGACTGCGCCATCAAGAGGGGCCTCGCCGAGCTGCTCGTCGGGTAGAAAACCACACAGCCACGGGCGCGCTCTGAGCAAACAGCAGCAGAGATGTCACCGATGAGTGTGTGTGTGTGTGTGTGTGTGTGTGTGTGTGTTTCTGCAGGGGCTCCCACTACCATGAGAACAAGTACATTGTGGTGGTGACCGATGGTCATCCCATCACTGGCTACAAGGAGCCTTGTGGAGGCGTTCAGGAGGCTGCTAATGAAGCCAGGCAGCACGGGGTCAAAGTGTTCGCTGTTGCCATCTCCCCCGACCAAGAGGTACGAAACTTTGGTGCCTTTCTGTCATGTATGTTGCCATAAGATCAGTGCCTATGTTTCAACCAGATGCTGTTTTTGGGAGTAATTAATCTCATATGTCAATGTTGGAGAGATTTTGTGTTCTGCATTTATTCATCTATTTCCATGTTTTTCATCCCAAACCTTATTTTAAGACATTGATAGTAGTTCATCTTTCTGACTTTGTAAGCTGAACTTTTTTTTAAAAAGACACATTACCTGATTGCTTCTAAAGCCCCATTTACATTATGATGGCGTTATAAATTCATTCTGTACTGACTGGATATATACTAGAGTCTATCCATGTTTTTGTGTATTTTAAGGCTCATTAAAAGAAGAAACTCTGACAAATACAGATGGTACTTAATGGTGCCAATGATTACAATAGTTTATTTAAATATTGCAGTGTTTTTTGAAATATTGATACTTAAAGACAAGTCTGAAACCCCCCCCCCCCCCCCCCCCCCCCCCCCAAAAAAAAAAAAAAAAATAAAAATAATCACATGAAATGGGTGTAGCTTAGCAGGGTGTCAGGAAACAAAAGAGAAGTTTGGTAAAGATAACATTTAGCATCAGAATGGAAATTGAAGTGGAGGCGGAGAAAGTAAAAATGGGTCATTTAACCTCAAATGGAGTGAACATTCAACTGAAGTGACGGTGAATGAAGATTAGTGAAATGTGTTTATATTGAACGGAGTTCACTTTTCTAGTGTTTTTCCACTGATGTAACAGCCTCTGTAGTGCTTTTCAATACAGACACGTTCAGCCATACGTTCACACTCCGGTGCAGGCAGCGTCCATGCAGAACGCTTTGGCAGCTCAGCGACAATCCACTCCTCCAACATAGAAATATGTCCTTACCGTAGTGAGAAAGCCTTAAAACAAGACATGAAACAGTGTGATAGAGATATTTGAAGAGTTTTCTGCAGACTAAACAAGGGTGTGAAGCATGCTTCTCTCTGTTGGGATGTGGATTGCTGCCAAAAGCGAGAGTAATTTCTCAGACTGTTCCTACTCGACTGCTGTGATGCTTTGAGTCAGAGTTGTATTTAGAATGTCATGACAACAGGAAGAACCCGGACCCTAATACTACTACAGTATGTGCTGCTGGTGGCTCTCACAAGCAAGGCATCACCTTGCAGATTCAACCCGCTAAATCATGTTGGAGGTGTTCCTCTCAGGCTCGTCCGTGAAGATTTCTCTGTTCCGTCTCACCAGGAAACCCGGCTGTCGCTCATTGCCACCGATCAGAACTACAGGCAGAACTTCACGGCAGCAGACGACGCCAGATCCACCAAGATCGGAACCATTCGAAGCATTATTGATATGATCGTACGTCTTCTCTTCCCTTCACTTCTTTTCTTTATTTAACTTTCCAATTTAACTTTAATCTGTGTTTTATTTCCTTCCTTTTCAGACGAACGAGACAAAGGATGTGGTATGTATATTTTAAGATTTTATTCAAACTAAATCATAAACTAATTGTGTCTCCATTGTTAGTTCCCACGCACCATTTGCCTTTTGGCAGTTTATGTCTCACTTCTCTCAATTCTCCCTAAACTGTTTTGATTAAAAAATGATTGAATATTTACAATTGATTATTTATTTGACTCTTTTTCAAATAAAGCGTCGTATCAAAATGATTTACTTTTAGCTGAATGCCTTTAATCGAAAACATAATACATGAACCAGATTTCTTTCCTTAATTCCTCATTTTTATTCAACTGTGTAGTCAGAAGAGTATTTAGTGTGATAAATCTGACTGAAGGAGGATGTTTACACAGTTGATGGGTTGGTTTTTTTCAGATTTTGGGTCATTACCTTCCTTCTGGACCGCTGGCTCATTGTTTTTAGATGTAAACTTTGCTCAGCGCTCACTCTGTCAGGAAGCAAGGAGGAGTCGCCAGAGTGACGAAAACTCACCAGAAGCTTGTTGAAAAAGCCACATTTGATTTTTTTTCATACTTAATCAGCATCGTAGTGGCTGTAATGTTGGAGACGTTGCGGGGCGGTGAAATGTGCCGACCGGCTCCTCATGACTCGTCCTGATTTATGATTGTTGTCATTTCTTCTCTTCCCAGTGCTGCTCCTTTGACTGCTCTGTAAGTAATCTCAGCGACTGACGCAAATACTGCCTAAACTTCTGTGTTTGTGCGATTATTCAGTTGTGTTGTTGTGCTGTTTGCAGGCTCCAGGAGGCCCCAAAGGACCTGATGGAGATGTTGGCTCTAAGGTGGGGCAGCATGAACTCCCCAAATGTCAGATGTTGACTCAACCCCCATGATTCAGTTCAAATCTTCTGAGCCCACCTGTGTGTTTCCTTCAATCCCAACAGGGAGAAATGGGGAGGTCAGGAATGCCGGGAGAGAAAGGAGATATCGGAGCTGTGGTAGGTGGCCTCGGGATCGTGATTCTCTGTTTTCATTGCTAACTAGAAAGAGTTAAAAGAAAAAAAAAAGTGGATTCTCCATGTGGACTAGAGGAACGTTGGCTGACCTAATATCTGTGTTTGTTCCTCGCAGGGCAACATCGGTGAGCCTGGTCCTGGTGGTTACCCTGGAAGGAAGGTAGAGTGAGCCGCAAGTCCACCGAACTCTCCATATACATATATCTATAAATGTTTTCCATTTAAAATATCTGGTAGAGCTGATAATTCCACACTGATACGCCACTATGACTAACATATTTATCAAATGTCTAGTTGTATTGATTTTTCTTTTTAAATGAGTCGTTTATAGTCATTTAACACATTTTTCCATTTATACAGACAAAATTACGCTGAGACTTTCTTCTGTTCTTATTGGAATGATAAATTGGCCTCAGTATGCATTTCAGGACTTCTTGCAAACTAACAGAGAAAATGTTCATAAAATAACCTTTTCTAGTGATTGACAGAACAAGTTCATGTCTACTTGAGAGTTTTGAGTGTAGGAGAGCATCTTTTTAGACACCAATCTTTTTCTAAGACACATTAAGGGAACGGTCCATCTCTCTTAACTGATCGGCACATCACTACCAATAAGACTGCTCTATAATAATAATTATTATATCATATATCATATATCATATATGTATATATATATATATATATATATATATATATATATATATATATATATATATATATAATTCCCCTCAAAAATGTTATTTTTCTTTAGTCACTGTATCTGACCACCATGCCGCCTTGTATTTATAATTGTACTGATGTTTGTTCTTCTGCTTCCAGGGAGACTCTGGTTCCAGAGGGGAAAAGGTACAGCGTTCTGCACAGCGCAGGATTTTTTTTCATGAAACACGTCTGAGTCCCGTCTTTGCGCTGTGAAATTTACGGCTGACTTGTGCTTCTTGTTTTGTGCAGGGCGAACGAGGGCACAAAGGCTACAAGGTGAGCCGCTCTCAATGAGCTAATCCACACCAGGACGCCCGTCATCCTGAGATATAATCATGTTTATCACGTTTTTTTTAATTCACCCTTTCTGTTCTTCCTTCACAGGGAGACAAAGGTTTGAGAGGAAGAGACGGCATTGACGGGCGTAAGGTGAGCAGAGTGCGGCCAGCGCGGCTCTTCCTGTCGTCTCCTGTGTAATGAATGTGTTTGACGGCGCACGTCTTGTGTTTTTCCCTCATTAGGGTGAAGCCGGGTACCCCGGGCTTCCCGGCTGTAAAGGTTCCCCCGGATCAGATGTGAGTTTTCTGTCTGGACGTCCAAGTTATGGCTCCACTCTCAAGAATAACACACACATTTCCAATCACTGCCAGATGGAAGCTTATCAGTAGATGTGAACCCGTCATGACGTTGACGTGTGTTCTAAGGATATGCTGGTATGGAAACACACACACTTTGAACTTTTGATGTGTTAATTTCTCCCTTGGACACATCAACACACCCAAACACGCCACCTCTGCATCTGCTGGTGGCCCGGCGTCTGTTTACAGTCTTCAGCCACAGCTGAACGTCCATCAATGCGGCGCCGGCCGCGGCCACGGCCTCGGCCGGCTTCACACCGGGCTTCTGGAGCCTCCTGGGCAGGCGAACACGGGACCGGGCCTCTTTAATCACTACTCTGTTGACATTCTCCGCTGTCAGACTGTTTAAATGAAGCCATATAGTCATCCTGTAAACACAAACACATAGGCGCACAAGTGCTGCAGGAGATGGAGTGTTGAGGTTTCAGCTGCTTATAAGAATGCACTGAAGCTGTCGAGGTGCTGTGTGCTTCCAGGGCCTGCAAGGAGAGCCCGGGCCAAAGGGAGACCCTGGTTCTTACGGACTGAAAGGAGCCAAAGTAGGTCACGAGGACTTGAGCGCCTGAAGATCTCGGACTGATTTTTGGTGCTGTTTATTGAATGTTTCCTTTTTCTCCAGGGAGAACCTGGAAGAGAAGGCGAACCGGGCCGTCCTGGAAACTACGGGTCGCTGGGCCCACAGGTACGTCACCGTGGAAATGAACGACGACGCGAGGCGAAGCAGGAACGGCGAAACGTGCTGAAACATCTGTTGGGTTCACAGGGTGACCGGGGCCCCCGCGGAGCAAACGGGGACAAGGGAGAGCGAGGCGACGACGTAAGAACCGAGTCTCTTGGACGACGGCAGAAATATCAAGTTCATGACTTCTATTAATTTCCTGCTGTGTGTGTGTGTGCTTCAGGGAGCATCCGGGCCAGATGGAGTTCGTGGAGAGAGAGTAAGTGGGATTAACTTTAAGTTAGTGTGTTTATGTGCGGGAGCTCCTGATCTGTGTGTTAACATCTCCGAAAACCCCTTGTAGGGAATACCTGGAGAGAAGGGAGAGCAGGGATCCCGAGGAAGCAGAGGCCCGAGAGGAGAGCCAGTAAGTGATTGTGTTATCAACGGAAAGTCGATCCGCCTGATGTCAGCGTCTCCTCCTGCTGAGACATTCATGGGAATCTGTTTGGCAGTTATAACCATGGCGACCTTCGAGGAGCTCAAGCTGTTTCATACTGTCAGACCCCGTGTTCTCCCATGGATCCAGCTTCATTTAAATCTACGCTCCATTAGCCGTGCCTGTCTGTCCTTACTGTCTTTGATGTCTTTTATTTCATTTTTTTTGCATTTGTTCTTTTCTTTGCCAGGGGGACCCGGGGCCCCGTGGAGACCAGGGGAGGGAGGGCTCAGCCGGCCCCAACGGAGACCCCGTAAGAGCCACGCTCGCGTTCAAATGTAAACACGCGCAAACAGAAGCTGCGTGCCGCCGTCTGTTATCCTGTCGTACGGCGTTCAGGAGGCGGAACGTCCCCCAAGTACAAGCCACCCACTTTTCTCTCTGGCATCCCTCCGTTTTTTTTCCTCCACTTACTTTTAGAGCCATTTTCATGGAGCACGTGCACGTGTGAGCACTTGTGCACGTGCACGGATTTTTCACCATGCAGGCAGAAGCTCGAACAGTGGCGAACGCGGAGCGCTGCCCACTCCTCCCTGTTCTCAGATGGAGCTCCTCCCGGGAGCGCCGGCGCTCACTCTTTCCCCTCTGACTCACTTCTTCTATCTGCCGCTTCCAGCCAGAGCTTTTCTTAATAAGGCGCCGGGCGGCGTAATAATAATAATAATAATAATAATACGTTACAAGCGGTTTGCTGCGGTAACCTCCGTGATGTCAGAGCCTTCAATGGAGCTTTTGTGTTTTTGACTGTTCCTCATTTCCCCATCGGAGCGCTGCGAACACTGACCAGCCGGGGCACAAGAAGTCCCGCAAACATGGAATAACTGACACGGCAGGCCCACCTTATGCACTCAGGGGAAAAAAATGCATTTATCCTCACATGCTCTTCTGTTCTGTTCGTTATTTGCACCCAGTAAAAACTTCCACACTTCATTTCAGCAGTACAATCTATACTATAACGCTTTGTCTCTTCAGCTTCTAACAAAAATAAGAAGTTGAAAAGCCTCTGTGTTGTTGGTTTAACATTTTCAAAGGTTTATTTTGTCCCTCACAGTTGACTCCATGTTTTTATTGTGTCTCAATAATGTTTAATTTTTATTTTTTTTTTTTTTGCTGTTTTGAAGGGTGAGCCTGGCAGGGCTGGTTCTCCTGGCTACAGAGGAGATGAAGGCCCACCTGGACCAGAAGTGAGTCCAACAACAAACACTCACTTCATTTCACAATCAGCTAAAGGCAGTGACAACACCTTTACTCCATAATCCTCTCAATCTGATTAATATTATCCCACCATGGACACTCGACTCCTCGCCAAAACTGTTTTCTTGCTCAAGAGGTCTTTGTGTCCTTGTTTAACCTCTTCCCAGTTTTTTGAAGAAGGCCAGGCTCCGCTTGAAAAATCTGACCTCATGTAGTTATAAGCGTTCGTTTAATCCTGGGTGAACCCGTAATGGTACACAGGAATCGTAAAAAATTTAAGTTGTCCATAATAAAGCAGGAACCATAGGAGCTCCAACTTGGCACACGATCATGTTGCTGTAACTCCAAGATTCATAAAAAAAAGAGAAAGATTTTGCAACCGCAGCCATAATTCATTGATTATTGTCAGCCATGCCTCATGGATCTATAAACATCCATGTATATAAAAGCTTTAAAGTGAAAGGACCCTGCTTAAAACACAATCTAAGAAACCAGCTTGCCAAGACTTGCAATCGATGCCAGTTGCTGATTGTTATGCAGTCCAGTCTTCCTGCCCTGGGGGTCTGGGTCTGGGTCTGTGCAGGACCGGGCCATATCAGATTTTAAAGTGAAACCAGATGCCGGAATGACATGTTCAGCTAATTCAGTAAACATGCCATCTTGTGTTGCTGTGATGAAAACGGAGGTCATAAAATAAACTGTCTGACTTCTGCTGGGAAAACAGTTAATACCAGTGTCATTCATTTACTATTACAGGTTGCTCTTTGTTGATAATACCTATCTTTGTTCAATGACTGAGGACATGAAGGGTTAAAAGTTTGTCAGTTGCTTCCTCTCACATGCCGTCTCATGCATCTTTACTCTATTTTTTTACAGCATCCAAATGTTTTCAAAATTTGCATGATTCAGTGCGTCATGTGTTTTCAATCTGACCGTTTCTTTCATCACGCAGGGACCCAAAGGCCCGAGAGGAATCAAAGGAGCTCCGGGAGACAGAGGCCTGATGGGGGAGAGGGTGAGCGAAGGAGGGGGGGGGGGGGCACAGATGTGTGCCATCCATCATGAGCTCCGCCACCATGGTTGTGTGCATGCGTGTTTTTTTGCTGGGGCCTTGCTGCATTTGTGTGGACAAAAATCAAATCCCTGGGAGGAAAGTTAGTCCATTTTGAGACTTGTTTGAAAGTCAGCAGTACTTATTGTTCAGTTTAGTCAGTAAATCAGGTTTGGGTCAGCAGCAAGTGAATGCATGGCATCAGTGGATTAGACCCTGCAAAGACACCTACAGTCAAAACATGAAGGTTTCCGGTGTGATTCTACAATATGTATGATCTAACTTGTGAGTGTTTCTCCTTCTTTCTTCCAGGGAGTGGATGGCCCCCCAGGAAACGGCACTGCAGGTTGTAATGGTTTCCAGGTATGGACTCCAGGCAGTGAACCATCCTGGATGTGACTAAACATAAACGCATATAGTGAACGTTTCTGTGTTTTCAGGGTTATCCCGGACCACGTGGAGACCCTGGCGAGCCGGTGGGTTTATCTCCCAAGTTTTTATTTTAGTAATAAGTAAAGTATGGATTCCTGAAGGATTTAGTTTAGTTCCCAAGAGGAAGTCTTACCCTGATCTCAGGTGGATTGCTCCATATATTCAGCATTGATAGTCATGCATATGCTCAACCCTCAGGGTGGCAAGGGAGCCCCTGGACCCAAAGGAGATGACGGAGACGCTGGAGAGCCCGGCTCTGATGTAAGTCTGCCTCAAAGTTTTTGGGTTTTTTTCTTCTTCTTTTCGGAGCTTCTGCTCGCTCTTGATCTTAATATATCGTTCTTCAATCCCCTTCTGGCAGAAAGCACTGAACGGATGTGAGTCACGTGTCTCATACAATAGCCACATTTACATATTTCTGCTTTTCATGTGCTTATTTGAAGACCAACAGTACTTCATTTTATTTAATAATCTTCATCTTTCAACTTTTGCTCGGTTGTGGACGTTTCGAATTATGTTGCAACTTTAATTTCTACCAGGTCTTTATTTTCGCTCCCACACTCTCCTCCTGTTCAGCAGCTGGAAATGCTTTTTTCGTGTGTGTGTGCATGTGTGTGTGTGTGTGTGTGTGTGTGTGTGTGTGTGTGTGTGTGTGTGTGTCATTGGGGAAGAGGGCTTTGAGCTGATGCAGCTGTGTATATGTCGTCGTCAAGGATACCAGGAAATGAACTGAGACGATGAAGGCGCTGTAGTACTTTTGGGTTTTGTGTGTGTGTGTGTGTGTGTGTGTGTGTGTGTGTGTGTGTGTGGTAGTGAGACCATCAGCATCTTCACACTATGCCAGTTTCAACATTTTAACCATCGATTCGACCTCGCCATGTTTATATTAAGGTTACTGCGTTTTCAAGGTTCGTGTTTCCTGACTCAGTACCATGAAACAGCGAACCTCCCAAAAACTGGTCCGGCTTGTAAGTTCTGGATTTCCCGTACCAGGTCAGTTTTACCACTCATCAGGACAGCGCAGTGCTGCGGCGCCCAATCACCGCAATGTTTACGTCTTCCATTTCTCTGCTTGTCGCTAAGGAGCGGCAGCAGCCAGCAGGAAACATCTCGTAACCTGAGTAAATGAATCCGCAGCTGTGTTTAAGAGCCATAAACCGTATCGCCCAAGTAAAAACATGTAAAAGAGTGGCTGTAGGAAACATCCTTGTAAAGAGGCGAGAGCACTTAGACCGAAATGCCCTAATGTCAGTCAGTCGAGCCACGGTGGTTTTGAATGTATGACGAACTGAGGTGGGAAGCAACAAAAGCAACAATTGCTTTTTATACTCCACTTGTGTATAGATTTAAATTATGTTTTTCTGAATGCCACACAGGCTTCACTTTTATAGTCTATTTTCTCTGTTCTAGTGGTCTCAAAAGGTTTACGTGACCTTTTGTTTTGCCCCTTTTACTCGAACGCCCAGTAATGTGTTCAGGTTGATTTGCAGGTTTACATTCTCCAAGAATATAATCTTTCAATGGATAAATCTTACTGAGACACTCGGCCATTTGCAACATGTGCGCATAATTCCATGTCCATCTTTACCTGGAAGATTTCCAGTTTCGACGATGTGTTTAGACGATTCTTTCGAACCTGCAGTCCCAAAATAAACGTTCTCCTCGTTGGGAGTTTTATCAGAAATAGAAGAACATGGAGTGCTTGGTTTCAGCCGATCTAATCAGACTGAAGCGTTTACATGATGCAGCTTTAATCTGATTGTCCACGTTCCATGTGACCAAAGCTACTGTTTGTCAGTTCCACACACTCCATGCAAACAGTCACACACCAGTAGCCAGGGCTGCCGTCACGTTGTTTGTGCTTCATGTGATTTACCACAAAATCACTTTTTTCTAAAGTTGTGAAAAAAATGTTATATCTGGCCATATCAGCAACAGTTCACATTAACTTTGCACGAGAAGTGGAAACAGATGGAAATAACAAAGTTGGCTCTGACTCAGACGTACCTTACAGGACCTTTAAAGCTTGTTAATTAACACGTTTTGTCTCATCGTGTACAAGCAACAAAATGCAGTTTTATGGGAGCCCTGTGTGTTATTACCAGAGAAGCAACCTGCCAGATCGTCCAACATAAAACTGCGACTTGTTTTTTTAGATTGTACATATATACGTATAAGCTGGAGGTAATGGGGGACGTGTTAAGTTGCGTTCAGATCTTCGGCAACTGCAGCTGCGAGTAGCGTTTTATTTACACCACAAAAATAAAAGTGGCGGTGATATTCTCACCGAGTAACAAACCAAAACTGGACACATTCTTTAAACAAGAGCTGCCCAGTGCGGCTCTGTGGGTCATGAAAAAATCCCTTATGAAAAATACATGATGGGATGCCGTTTCTTTTGTATATCTCTATGGAAAAAGTGACTTCAGCTTGTAGCGTCCTTCCCCAGAGGCATTCATGGATTATTTTATTCTTCTCCAAAACAGTCAGTGTTTTGTTCCCACAGACACTCGTCCATTCACTGTTTTGAACGTTACATTAGGGAGGAAAAAAAAAAAAAGAATCATCAGTGGGACTTCATAAAATGAGACTAGAAACAGACTTAAAACTCATCCAGCTCCAGTCTGATTCTTCAGGCTCTGGATTCAGATGGTTTGAATTTTTTCACACCGTACAGGCATGTAGTGTGTTGCTCACACTTTCTTTGGCCAGAGGGGACGGCAGGTTAGACAGAGGTGTGTCGCAGAAAATAAAGATGGAGCCAGACCTCTTGACCTTTTGACCTTATTAAGACTTTGGAATGATAATATGCACGTATCCAGCAAGGTGCGAGCAGCGCTCACGTCTGGCTTTGAGTCGTCAGAAAAGATGCCATCAAACAATTGTGTGTGTGTGTGTGTGTGTGTGTGTGTGTGTGTGTGTGTGTGTGACTGAGATATGAGCCATGTTCTTTACATCAGAGTGTTTGAAGCTGAGAATCTGTGGTAACTGAAAACACATGTGCTGTGTGTGTATATGTGTGTGTGTGTGTGTGTGTGTGTGTGTGTGTGTGTGTGTATGAACCGGCCAGGTGGTTGGCATTACCTTCTCTCATAGCTGTCCACCATAGGTTGGCATTTGCAGTGTTTTAGTGCAGACCTGATTTTCTGAGACGTAGATCAAAGGGCAGAAATGATTTACTGAGGTGATTTGTGTCTTCATAGCATCGACTGACCCGTTTACCCTCAAGTGCACTTTGTGGATGTATTTGGAACTGAAACAATTCTAACTTCTGCTTTCATTTCTGTCTATTTTATATCATTTAATACACTTTTTTTTCTAAATAATAGAACACACATTTTTTTCTTTACAGTAATAACAACAATATTGATAATTTATATGTGCGTAACTCTGGGTCAGCGCTTGATCGTGAACGTGGGGGATCATGGTTTGAGTCCTGAATTTGCCATGACTTCTGTGGTGACCCCTGTAAAAAGGAGCCGTGAACACACACACCACACATCTGTATGGCACCTTGGAGCAACAAAGGGCTTTAGACAGAACAAATCATGAGGAAGAGAGCAGTTTAAATTAAACATTAATTAGTTTGAATGACAAATTCAAACATCCAGAACAAAAAAAAAAAGTCCTGTCAACGTGCCTCATTTTAAAGGAGATGAAGAGTCAGCCAGACTTATTTCCTTTGGAAGGTTATTTCAGTGAGTGTGAGGGGGGCTGAACCAAAGAGCCCGGTCGTCTTCAGTCCTCAGCCTCGGCTGTCTGACATTGAGCAGAGCTTTGAGGACCTCGGCTTCAACAGAAACATAAGGGCACCGCAGGCATTCAGGTAAAGCTTCAAAACCGGAGAACAGTATGTATTCTCCTAAAGAGAACAATTAATACAGAACACATGAAAAACCAGTCGCTTCTCCTGAGTCTGCACATGTTTGAGAGCCAGTTTGGAAGCCGTTTCTGGAATGAATCTTCGCTCCGTTTGGTATCTGCACTCGCTTTACAATGTTGCATCAATGTGAAATTCCTTCGGCGTCTTGCTTCCCTCCGCAAACAGAAAACACCCGCATCTCTTTAAACGTGCACAACAGCGTCTGTGGGAACAAGGGACTTAAGGACAGGATGATTTCCCCAGAATTGATTTACTCCGGCAAGCCTTTAATTCTCCGCACTTCCAGAGTCGGGGCTGTAGTCTCAGCGGAGGTCAGAGCACAGCAGCTGCAGGCGCTCTTTTCTCGCTTTGTTCTTTAACAGCTGTACTGGTGTGGGAGATAGTCAGGGAAGCCAAGATCTGGCTGGAGAAAAACCCTTTCAAAATAACTGAAATCAATGAAATATAGATTTTTTTTTTCACAATTCTCTCTCTTTTAAAGCCTTAAATGGTAAAATCTAAATATTTTCTTTAAAGCAGGTAAAAGTCCGCAGTAAACATGATTTGGAGCCTAATGGGCCCATTACCTCATTCTGTTCTCACTGGCTGTACATGTACACCGATGAGACATAACATTATATAACAGTAATCAGATCCTCATGTCAGTGGCCTTGTATTTCTTGCTGGCCAGCCAACAGATTGATCCTCAGTCTTTTTATACCATTAACTTCCTCCAACATAAATAAGAAAAGATTTTCCTGACATGCTCCACTTCTACGACTTTAACAGCCTTTATCAATCCTTAGTCACAGGCTGAACCTGCTCAGATTTGATGTAATCCCTCAGTGAAGCGTGTGCAGCAGACAGATCATCGTAAAACAGCAGGCGCTACATGAGCGCTACATGAGCGCTGCAGAGCGGCTCTGTCCCCTGCAGCCAGAGGAAGATTCGTCAATTTGTAAAACACACCTGGACGACACACACATCTGTCATCCTGTCAGGTCTCCCAGCAGGACTCTTGCAGTATGGCTGTTCTATGAAGCTCTGTGCTCTTTATTTATTTATTTTCTTCATTTTACAGAACAGGGAACCAGGGAGTCCCGGACCTAAAGGGGCCAAAGGTCACAGAGGGCCTGACGGAAGAGTGGTAAGAATGCACAGGAGTGTGGGCGTGAAGCTGACTCTTTCTGTGGCTTTGTTTGTGTTTGAAGAGTTGTCTGCATGTGTTTGCAAGCTGAGATGTTGGTGGGAATGCCGTGAACATGCAGAGAGTGAATCTTTTCCTCTAAAATTTAACTGTTTCTATAAAATCACATCACTGCTTTGCAAAAACTTCCTGACTCACAAATTCAACCCCCAGATTTAAAGTCCATTCCTGTTTCATATTTTCTTCATTGTCATACTTTACTTTTCCCACTTCCTGGTTTGTCATGGCTACATACAGTGGAAAGTTGCCCTAACTGAAAGTAATGAACTAATATTGTAACTTTTTTTTTCCTCTTGGATTGGCTAGAATTAAAGTATAGTAATCAGAGAAAAGTGCAGGACAGATGACAACAGTTCATCAACATGCCATCCACTTCATTTTAATTAATCCGGAGACATTTGTAGCTTTCAGCAAATGTTACTCCAGCAGGACGTTGCAGCTGCATTAGTTGAGCAGAACTTTCCTCTGTGGAATAATTCACATTTCGAGCCACACAGGCAGCTCCTCTTAAGTACTGCGATGATTGGTCGGTTTGAGTCTTTTCATGGAAACAGTTAATAATAAAAGCGTGGAGTCACAGGATTTTTTTTTTTTTGCAGGAACATGTTTAATACAAACACAATGCAAACCTTTCTGAGCGTCATTGTGCGGCGGGTTGTTTTTCCTCTGTGTGGGCAGAGGTTTCTGCTCCCACAGACATCCAGTTAACGCGGAATAATCTCTCCACTCAGCCAAGCCACATGTGAAGACATAAAAAAAAAAAAAGAAAGAAACTGGCATCTGAGTTTTGGCTGGCTGTGTGAAGGAAAATACTGTTATCCCCCGCTCTTTTCACCAACTGGCAAGTCACGCTTGCTCAGATGAATCATGAGAAAAAATGAATACCAGTTGAATTAAATATAACGCAGTGAGCAAATGCATGTTTTCTACAGCACAGCGTCAGTTCAGACTTTATCCTCTCGCTCTGTCTGCTGCTCGTCTTTCTGCTCCTGCTTTTCCTCCCTTCTCGCTGCTCCTCTGGCTCAAATCCCACCTGCATACTTCAGTATGAAAGCTTTGCGTCGTGTGTTCAGAGGACAGTTTCTCTGCTGTACCATCAGCGGCTGTCTCCTTCTTTATCTCTCTCTCTCTTTTTTTTATGTCCGTCTTCCTTTTTCTCTAATGTGTGTTTGCTCGTGCGCACACATGTGAACTGTTCTGGCCTCTTTGTCGCAGAGAAGAATGCTCTTAAACCGAGTTTAATGTCTGTTAAAACAAAACAGATGGTTTTTCCTGTAGCCGAGTGCAAAAAAACAAAGCGCTGTGGCATTGAACTTTCAGAAGAGTCGAGCCGTTGCTGCAGAAAGAGAGCTGCTCACACTGTGTGTGTGTGTGTGTGTGTGTGTGTGTGTGTGTGTGTGTGTGTGTGTGTGTGTGTGTGTGTGTGGGCGTGGATGTGGGTTCAGTTATTGTGGGAATCTAGTTTACAGTCAAAGGAGAGATGGTTTTAAAGTGAACTGAACTGTCCAAGGGGAGCACACGCCCCCACACCCTTTTTTTTTTTTTTTGAATTTCCAACATAAAAAAAGATTTTCTCAACTTGCTCTGTCATCTTAAAGTCAGACCACATGCAATTTGGGGCATTTTCCACAAACATCAGCATCTAACAGAGGAATGATTCACTGATCCTTCATATCTTTTTGTCCCTTTATTCATTTCTGACTTTGTCTTCAGGGACCTCCTGGGCCTCCTGGACCACCAGGAACTGATGTAAGTATCAAAAATAGTTTGAATCCGTCCATTTCATTTGAACCCCTGCCCTCATTTTAGCCTCGGGACCAGACGGCTAAACGCTACAGGCTGAAGTCCCTCCTGAGGGCGTGCTGTGTTTTTAATCTGGAAGTGATACTGTATGTTTAGTCCGAAGGCACTCATCCAATTTCCTAAACACAGAAACCCAAAGAAATATTCACCGACTTCTGGCTTAACAAAAAAAAAAAAGTCACCATTGTCCTGTTTTCTTTTCCTTTTGGAACAGTTTGAATCAATCTTGATGTTATGTAATGTTGATATAACACGCTTTAACATAAAGCCCGCCTCTCTCTTCAGGAATGTGAAATTCTGGACATCATCATGAAACTCTGCTGTAAGTTCAAAGATTTGTTCAAACCCTCGCTCTCAGTAATCAGCTCGGAGCACAGTTAGCTGACGGTGCCGTTTAAAACCTGAGCAGATCACAGGTTTAGTTGTTTTACATTTTTCCCTCATTTGGTTCGGCCTAACTGATGATTTTCTGTTGTTGTTTTTTTTCCATCCCTTCCTAAATGCTCCCAGCTTGCTGTGGTAAGTTGGCAGTCGTGAGCTCCACTGTTCCCCACACGGTGTGTCTGCTATCACGCTCATCGCTCTGTGTGTGTGTGTGTGTGTGTGTGTGTGTGTGTGTGTGTGTGTTCAGAGTGTAAGTGCGCCCCTGTTGACCTGGCCTTCATCGTGGACAGCTCAGAGAGTATCGGTGCCTCAAACTTTGCTCTGGCCAAAGACTTTATCATCACTGTCGTCGACAGACTGATCAAAGACCATCAAGTCAAGGTGATTTTTTTTATTGTATTTGTCTCTGAGTCATCCAGTTCTGCAGAACTCTGAGTGAGAGCAGATGTTTGGCCCTCGCAGCGTGTGTTTCTCTTTAATTTTAACAACAACAGCCTCGAAAACTGATCTCAAAATAGAAAAGTGTGAATGAAACGGATTGTCTTGGAGTTTTTTGGTCGTGCTTTCATGTCTGTCCAGTGACTCTCCTCGTCCAGCTTGGGTGTAATTAGTCAGGATGGGTGGGGCGCGGAGATGTTGACAGAGGAAGGCGCGCGCACGTAGCCGTGACACACGCAGACCGAAAACTGAAAGTCACCATGAGGTGTTTTTCTTTCCAGTTTGCGTTGAACGAATCCACCGTGAGTGTGGTCCAGTACAGCGGCTCACGAGCCCAGGAGGTCGTCACCCTGGAAAACAGCCTCGCCGAATTCAAACAGTGAGTTCGCACACGAGAGCCGCTCAGTCCGTTTTTGCCTGCAGTTTCTTCCTTAATATTACATCTTATCAGTGACTCATATATAATTCGCTGACAGCCCTAATGACACAGGTAGTCCAGAAAGTAATTTTTTCATTTTTTTCCACTGTTGTGGATCTAAAAAGCCTGAATGATAATATATTAATAATATTTGGAAAAAGCCCAACTTCTCTACACTTTAACGTGGATGGGGAGATGATATGTGGGATTTTTATTTTTTTTTCCCCATCGCGATGTGATTTGACTTTAAATATTGTGACGCGTTTTTGAGAGAACGAGTTCGTTGTGTGTGTTTCCGCAGGGCCGTGAGAGACTTACGCTGGTTGGCCGAAGCCACGTACACCGGCGAAGCCCTTGACTTTTCTCTCAAAACCGCAGTCGGCAGGATGAAGAAAGAGAACAAAGTGGTCCTGGTTCTCACCGACGGCCGTTCCGATATCACCAGGGATAAGACTCCCCTGAACGTGCTGTGTGGGAAAAACATCCAGGTGAGTTCGGAGTTCAGTATATCTGCACGTACTGCACGTTCTGACCCGGGTAACCTGAACGCGCCCCCCCCCCCCCCCCCAGGTGGTCGGTCTGGGAGTGAAGGATTACTCGGGTCGCGAGCCGAACCAGGAGCAGCTCGAGTCGGTGGTGTGTAAGAGCGACCCCAAACCGGGCTTTCCCATCGTCCTGGACAACTTCGCTGAGCTGCTGAATGACAATGTCCTCCAGAACATCACAAACAATATCTGCCAAGGTACGGCCACAGGACACATTTCAACATCCTGAGTAAAATTCTGGAATAATTATTTATCCCCTATTTCTCTCTCACACAGCAAAGAAATGCCCAGACTACAAATGTCCCAGTAAGTATTATTCTGATCCAGCATTGAGGCACATCTAGTCAAACTCTGAAGTTTAATGTTGTGGATAACGTTGCAAAAATCAAATAATATAATCAACATATTACATTAGATTCCATTTGATTAAATGAGATTAGATCAGAACAGATCAGACAGAACTTTCTTGATTCTTTTGGGAAAAATTCCTTCATACAAAATCGTTAAAAAGTATAAAATCAAAAGTAAGCAGATTAATTCAGTTTCCGTGTTGTTTCACATGAGTGTGTTGTTCTACTGGAAGCAGCTTCTGAGCAGATGTGTGTGTGTGTGTGTGTTTTGCGTTGTAGTTACCTTCGCTGAAAGCACCGACATCTTGGTGATGATGGACAGCTCGGCGAGCGTGGGTCAGAAGAGCTTCGAGACGAGCAAGGCCTTCGTCCAGCAGCTGGCCGAGCGCTTCCTGTCCGCCGAGAGGCAGCGCGGCGCCACCGTCAAAGTGGGCGTGGCCCAGTACAGCCGCAGCGCCCAGATGAACCAGCCGCTGACCACCAACCTCACCTTGCTGTCCACTAGAATTGACGAGGCCACGTTCCAGAACGACGGCACCGACGTGCTGGGCGCCATGGAGTTCGCCCTGAAGAACCTGCCCGGCCGCGGCGACGCGTCGGGAGGACGGAGGAAGCTGGTGCTGTTCTCCGACGGCCGGTCGCAGGGCGTCACCGAGGCCGTCCTGGAGAAGCGCGTTCGGGAGGTGGCCGACGCCCGGGTGGAGCTGTTCGTCATCTCGGCCGGCAGCCAGGTCAACGAGGCCAACCTGCGCACGCTGGTGAGCCGGGGGCGCGCGGACGACATCACCTACGCCCAGCGCCACTTGTTCCGCGTGCCGGATTACCCCTCGCTGCTCCGCGGCGTCTTCGCCCAGACCGTCTCGCGCAGGGTGTCTCTGCCTTAGAGACGCAAGGAGCCAGAAAAACAGAGACCAACACGCTTTGAGTTTTTAGTCCCATTATTTGAATATTCAGTCTCACTCATTTAATTCATACACCGTGTTCAAGTATTTGAAATGGAATAGGGAATGTCACAAAACGACAGATGATTGTGTGGCAGAAAATAAAAATGTAAATATCTTTAAAGGATTACTTTGAAGCTTGAGTAGACCCTCCAAGGCATGTTCTGTACAAATCCTAACCCCTTTTTGCAAAAGCCAATAAAGATACTGGCTCAAACCACAAAGTGCTCGACGTTCTGTACGCAGTCAGGATGACTCTCCTGCCTTGGAGGTTGAAAAATCAGGTTTGATAAAGTTCCAAATCAAAACGGGGGAAATTCTGGGTCCTGGAAAAACCATCACAAATCACACCTCAAGACACGTTTCCATCTGTTATCCGCATTGAGCTCATTTCTACTCAGGTATTGTACACCGCCTGTTTCACGCCGAGCTTTGGCTGCCTGAGCCGCGTCTCACCAGGACCAGAGCCCCCGCTGTTAGAACCACGATGTCTGCAAGTCTCTTTTGGACTCCTCTGTGTAGCTCTTACCACTCCTTCAAGTTGTGTCCCTGCTCCGCCAACACAAGCGAACGACCACAGCTGTGAACCTGAAGCACGTCGGCCGGGGATTTTCTGCTAAACTTAAACAACCTTTGATCCTTGAAACCGGGTCCTGATTGGCCTTTATCTTTACTTAGCTTTTCTTTCCCCCATAATATGCATTAGAGCAGTTAATTGGTTAATTGAAAACATTCTCCCGTCTGGGAGAAAACTCACCCGACATCACTTTAAAGCTCTATTAGATCAGAAACCTGACGGCCTAACAGGAAGTGACATCAGGCCGCCTTTCAAACAAAACCCATCAGTGTTACACCTGGTGCTAATGAGAACACGACAGCTGGACTTAATGTGTGTGTGTGTGTGTGTGTGTGTGTGTGTGTCTGGATATGCGGGCCCCTCTCTGTGTTCTTCATTTACATGTGTGGGTTTTTATGTGTAACTTCAGGCGATCGTTCTGTAATCACTTGTGCCAGGGTCAGTTCATGACAGAAACCTGTTTCTTGTTGTCGCTGAGACAGTGATGATTCAGTCACACACACACACACACTCTGCACACTTTCGCAGCTAATCAGCGAAGCAGGAAAACATCTGTCATGGTTGAAGGCTGGAAAATAAACATAATGGGGCCGGTGAGCCCCTCGCACCCAAACACACACACAAACACACACATTTTTATTTTTTTTTAAATCCCCACAACTGTAAGCTCTCCACTTTTTGTCATCATGCGCGGCTCAGACTCACTGAACTGTTGTTAACTGTGGTGCTATTAATGTCAGTGTATCAGCCTCTACCAGTGTTGTTAAGAGATGGAGGATAAAGTTCGCCGGGGATTCCCAGCCTCAGTGGTTCTGTTAGAGCTCCTTCAATAAAGGTTGCTACACCAAAATGTCTGTGTGTATAGTTTTTTTTTTTAAATTTGCACACTTAGAAACTTCCAATCCATAGTTTTCACAGCCAGGCGCACTTTACTTATGCACTTTATAAAACCTTTATTAGTTTTTCTTTTGTCAAGTTAGTCAAACAACATCAAGGATGCCAATCTTCTCAAACGATCTTATCCACAGTTTAGAATCAACATATCATTTTGAGATTGTGAGGGAAACTCTACGACCTGCACAAACTTAACACCTGCACAACGACAACACGCAAACTCCACACATTGGGGCCACCAAACCCGGGATTATCTTCCTTTAAAACAAGAGAGCTAAAATACGCAGTTCAGTATTTTTTCACTGCATTTTTTTTCTTTCTTGATGACATGTTCTCTTTGATAAAGGCTTAAACTATTCACAGTTTAAAAAAAAAACACACAATGAGGAATCTGAAGACACTAAAATCCTCCTGCTTTGAGCTGGTTTGTCAAAAAAATAAGCGATAACATTTCTGCAAATCACACTGTAGAGCTGTCACAGATCATCAACATAATACAGCTCAATATCATCTTCAGCCGGCTGGTTCAGTGAAATAATACCAAAACAGCATTTAAAATTTAACTTTAGCATTTGTTGTGATGCAGAATATTTCTGATGAAAATATCTATAATTTCACAAAACCAAACAATTACAACTAAACATTACCACAATCTCAACATGGAGCCAATTTTAATTATATCTTCTCATGCAAAGAATGCTGAAATGTCATTAAAAAAAAATCTACAAATACTGCATCATGCCTGTTTTTATAAACTCACTCTGACAGCATGGTTGAGGACAATCTTAGGTTACTGACAGTGAGGTCGCTGTCGTTCGTGGTGGCATCATCAGTTTCTCCGCTTGAATTTCAGGGTTGTGTCGATGAGCTATTCTTAAGAAAGTTGTTTTTAAAAAGTCGTTGTTTTCTCTAAAATCTTTACAGTTGGGCTTAGTGGGCCGAACTGGAGCCTCTTCTGGCCCAATTTTGACCCACAGGCCTTATGTTTGACATCACTGCTCGAGCTATTTTTCATCATCCTGTGACTTGGTGTGAGTAATCAAAATGAATAAAATAGAATCTTCATAAAATGTGAATTTTCTGTAAAGTTCATCCTATTTTTTTCTTTAAGACTGAAGATCTGGGTTTTAAAGATGTTGGAGCATTTTTCAGAAAATTTAACACATTGAAATGTTCAAATTTGCAGCATTCAGAGGAGCAGTCCAAAATCTGACAGATTGCATGTGTTGGCTTGCATAAATGCCCTTTAGCAAGACTCTCACACTGACCAGTCGAGCTGCAGCGGAGTGTGACCTCTGACCTTCAGGGATAAACTATAAATAAAATCTGTAAATACATCAGAGCTCAGTCAGAACAATAGTAATTTCACCTCACAGTGCACATATGACTGAACAGAGCATGAGTTTTAAATTACTGACACATTGCTTACACTCATATTCACCAGAACTTCTGCAGAACTAATAGCTTTCTTCAATTCCCCCTAAATTCGGAGGAACTGTTTTATTTTGCATGTGCACATTACATGCACTGTGCTGTCGTGTGCATGCGCATGTGCACGTACATGCACGGTGTGTGCCTGAGCTGTTAGACAACAGAGCCAGATGCACTTTAGATGCAGGACCAGCATGTCATCTTGCGATAGTGAGGGAAACTGTACGACCTGCAAAAAAGTAACACCTGCACAACGACAACATGCAAACTCCACACAGTGAGGCCTCAAAACCCGGGATTATCTTCCTTTAAAACAAGAGAAATAAAATACACAGTTAAGTGTTTTTTCCCTGCATTTTTTTTTCTTTCTTGATGACATGTTCTCTTTGATAAAGACTTAAAATATACACAGTTTAAAAAAACAATGAGGAATCTGAAGACACTAAAATCCTCCTGCTTTGAGCTGGTTTGTCAAAAAAAAAAAAAAAGCATTAGCATTTCTGCAAATCACACTGTAGAGCTGTTGTGTCAAACATACAGCTCAATATCACCTTGAGTCGGCTGGTTCAGTGAAATAATACCATAACAACATTTAAAATTTAACTTTAGCTTTTATTTGTTGTGATGCAAAATATTCCTGATGAAAATATCTATAATTTCACAAAACCAAACAATTACAACTAAACATTAGGGAAACCGGGGACAATTGTAACACTTTTTGCTTGAGCAGTGTAACACGGTTGTTGTTTGTGCTGGAGATCTCAGATTCTGACATGTAGTACCCATATTTGTCTTCTATAAAGTACATTCAGTTGTACTTTTAAGACACCATGACAATTTATGTAAATTATTGTCAAATACAAAGTGGTATGTTGTTACAACCTACCCCGGTACTGGGGTAGGTTGTAACAGTACTTGGGGATCGTTGTAACACTAAAATTGTTATGCTTAACAAAGACCCACACTAATATTTATATGCAAGAGCTATAATGAATTTTAAAGAAGGAACAATATAAATCCAAGAATGCAAAAATAATGATAAAAATAACAAAAAAGTGCAAGTTAAATACAATGCAAACATATACAATTAAACAAATAAATTTAGAAATCACAAAATAAATAAAATACATCTATGGAACAATCAACAAACCGCTCTTGAACCTATTAACCATGTAAACTGCCATTTTGTTTAATCAGACAGGCAATTGTGGCAAATCTACCTGTCCTTTCATGGGGTGCAGGCTTCATGGGCCCAAAATCTACATTGCTGATATCTGATCCTCGCTTCCTTTGGCCATGAATTACCAAAGTGCTCTAAACACACAATGCAGATGTTTTTATCATCTGAAGAGTCAATCATCTGAGATTAAAAGGCCATATTTGTGTACTTTGAAATCTAGACTGCTGTTGTTTGCTGTCGCAGCAAAGTGCAAGTGTTAACCAGATTCAGGATGTTGTAGATGCTCATGGTTTGAGCAGGATTCATCCTCATCCATGTGTCGCTGGCTGTGTTGATACATTTCTTAAACAGACCATACACGCTACGATCTAGGGGTTGCAATTTGCGACTACAGTGTGGTGGAAATGTGACGAGGATAATGTCATTTTCTTCTTAAAAATTGTTACAACCATCCCCAACCCAGGCAGCCATTAAAAAGCTAACCATTTTTAGCATTTAGCTTCAAAGCTGGCACTGCTGTAACACATCAAATTAAACTAGAGAAACTCATAATTACACTTATGTAAGTGAAAGAACTGTATCTGCAACACAAAGGACACTATGAAAAAAATATTTAGGGAGAAAATTTTTACTTTCTTGCCTGAAAAATAGTTTTTCTTGTCTAGAACAGAGAGCTTTTACAAAAGGGACATGCAACTTCACCTGTGAGCTCACTTTGGAAGTTGGCATGGGATATATCAAGGACAGCACCACAGCTCCTTCCTGATTGGTCAAACTGAGAGTGTTACAACTGTCCCTGTGTTACAACTGTCCCCAGTCTCCCCTACCACAATCTCAACATGGAGCCAATTTTAATTCTATCTTCTGATGCAAAGAATGCTGAAATGTCATAAAAACAAATCTACAAATACTGCATCATGCCTGTTTTTATAAACTCACTCTGACAGCATGGTTGAGGACAATCTTAGGTTACTGACAGTGAGGTCGCTGTCGTTCGTGGTGGCATCATCAGTTTCTCCGCTTGCAGCATTCAGTGGAGCAGTCCAAAATCTGACAGATTGCATGTGTTGACTTGCATAAATGCCCTTTAGCAAGACTCTCACACTGACCAGTCGAGCTGCAGTGGAGTGTGACCTCTGACCTTCAGGGATAAACTATAAATAAAATCTGTAAATACATCAGAGCTCAATCAGAACAATAGTAATTTCACCTCACAGTGCACATATGACTGAACAGAGCATGAGTTTTAAATTACTGACACATTGCTTACACTCATATTCACCAGAACTTCTGCAGAACTAATAGCTTTCTTCAATTCCCCCTAAATTCTGAGGAACTGTTTTATTGTGCATGTGCACATTACATGCACTGTGTTGTCTTGTGCATGTGCACGTACATGCACGGTGTGTGCCTGGGCTGTTAGACACATCTCTTCCTGTGTTGGAGTCAGTCTTGAGGGTCTGGAGCCAACGCTGAACTTATCAGATCATTGCGCAGAGCTCTTCCATGCACTTTGTTTGTGTGTGCACGTGCTCATGGGTGTGCCCGTTTGTACTGATGCACATTTTTGTGCATGATTCATTGCATGCATGCATCGCTGGTTTATGTCTATGTGGTGTTTCTGTGGACCGTGCATGGAGGAGCGCTCCTCCGAAATCTGCCTTGGCTCCTCTGCAGTTTGCTTGCAATTTCCTTCTTCTCCATTTTCTGAAGATGTGGCTCTCGCACTTTTCCACTCACCTTATTTTCAGAGCGAAGCACAAATATTTTTTTTAAGTTAAGTTTTCCACACAGATTTAATTGTTGTTTTGCCTGATGTGTTTGCAGTGGAGAGAGAGAGAGAGAGAGAGAGAGAGAGAGAGAGAGAGAGAGAGAGAGAGAGAGAGAGAGAGAGAGATGCACTGAGGGAGCAACTCCCAGCAGCCATTTCTACTGAAAGCACACATGTGGAAAAAATATGGGAGAAGATTCCAAAAGGAAGCCAACACAACGTGTGTGCGTGTGTGCATGTGTGTGTGTGTGTGTGTGTGTGTGTGTGTGTGTGTGTGTGTGTGTGTGTGTGTGTGTGTCATTTCTTCTCATTTTTTCTTTCTTCTACCTATTCAGACTTCAGCGTGGGTCTGGAAAACATCCTGACAGACCGTCGTTCCCCCATTCAAACAGACAGTCAAAGAGATCAGGACGGAGCTGTAAATAATGTCGAGAACTGTCATTTTGTGTATCTGCTCCGCACGGAACGGCTGTTTCACTATATGTGAGGTTTCTGCGCTCGGCGTTGCTTCGCTGATTTCTGTTCTCCTTTCTGCAACTTTGCACATAAAGCGAGGAGGTTTGTTCTTGATAAATTCTCTGTGAAACAGTGTGAGGGGGAAAAATGTTGCAGCAGTGTTTCCAGAGCGGAGGAGCTGTTTATAGTGTTGGCAGTGGCTCTGCAGAAATCCCCCAGTCTCAAACACCAAGTCCATGTGAAAGAAATGGAGAAAAAAAAGAAAGAAATCAAATTAAAAACCACGCCGTGTGTGTGTGTGTGTGTGTGTGTGTGTGTGTGTGTGTGTAACAGTGGGAGAAAAAGTGAATCAGAGAATGAGAAAGAAGCAGAAAACGAACACTGAGTTTACTCTTATTTGGAAGGAAGGCCATTCCTGTTCTATGAGTCATGGTTTTAAGAGAGACCAGAACACCCCTCCACCTCCGCATCTCCCCATCACACACATACACACACACACACTGCTCCACTCTTCTCTTCTCTTTTTAAGGAAAAACCATTCACTGGCCAAGACAGAGAGGAGAACTTCGCAGCTATAACTCTGGTCAGCAGCTGGCCTTTTCCTCCTCCTCCTCCTCATCTTCCTCCCCATCCTCCTCATCCTCTCTTCTTTCTCAGCACATTTATTAATTTAGTGTTGCACATGGCAAAAAAAGAAAAAAAAAAGAACTGTTGTCTCATCTCTGACTGTAACGCAATTAACCATTTTCTAAGGTGTTGAGATGTTCTGTTTCCAACCTGATGATGATCAGCAGCCAGTTGATCCCACTCACCTCTGTTCCTGACAGGCTCCTCGAGCCCTGCTGGATCAAACATCTGTGGGACTCGTCTCACGTTGTGCAATCGACAGTGATGGAGTGAAATAAAACGCGTTTCACAATGAGAGTGCAGATGTGCAGATGTGTAGGATGCAGACATGATGATTCCAGCACACGAAGGGAGACCCCCCGCTGTGCGACGCAACACTTTAAAGTCACACAAAACAGGCGGACGGGTGACTGCAGCACCTACGCACGTGCAAAGACGCAGGGCAGGACCAGGACAGGCTGCGAGTGTTTACACCGGGTATAAACTCCTCTCACTCGACCTACTAATTGCAAACAGACCCCCAGACGAAAGTCAGAGGGCATTTGTGTGTGTGTGCGCGCGCGCGCGTTTTTACGAGCAGAGGAGGTTCAGTCTGCTCTTTATCCTGCTTTATTTCATTCTGACCCACCACATGTCTGAGATTAAGTGTGAATACTCCTAAATGTTTTTATCTCGGGTACACGAGAGGTCAGCGCGTCCCCGGGGTGGTGCCGCCATGTGATCGGCTCAGGGCTGCGTCCTAGCACCCCCCCCACTCTCCCCCATCCCCAGGACCGTCTGCGTCCAGCTTCCTCATGGCATCTCCTCGGAGCGGCATGGCAGTACAGCTGCTTGGCGGTGCGCGCACGCGCGCTCACGCGAGCTCCAGCGGAGCCAGGGCGCCTCCAAGCGGAGGGCAGCGCGCACTGAGGTGCGTCGCGCGCTCGGAGGAGGAGGAGGAGGGACCAGAGCTCGTCGCTGGGGCTGGACCGGGCAGGAGGGCGAACGGACGGATCTTCTGCGGAACCAAGCGCGCATCCAGGGCTTTATTTCCCTCTGTCTCCTCTTGCAACCCCCCCTTTTTTTTCTTTCCTGGTTTTCCCTCCCGTGGATATGAGGGAATAAGCAGCAGAGGAATCGGCAGACGAAGATTTCAAGTTGCAAAGAGTTCGGGTAGGCTGCGCTTTTACGCACAATTAGCCAAACTCCTCTTTGTCCGGTTCCTTCCCTCCTGACTCGTGCATATGACTGTCTCTGTGTCTCTTCATTTACGGTCTCTCTTTTCTGGAAACTCGCACCGATTCACTGGAATCTTTTGGCCTGACTTCTCAACTAATTTAGAAAGTCTCGGATCTAAAACCTCAGAGGACAGAGAGTGTTTTCCTCGCTCCGTTTTTTTCAGTGTTTCTACATGTTATTCACCTGAGCTCTGATGAAAAGCTTGGAGGATCTAATCTCCTCTCTGAACGGCGGATAGAGGAACATCTGCAGGAGCGACTCCTCCGCAGACAGACTGCTCTGTCCGCTAGAGGGCGCCATAGATAAACCTGTGTGTGACAATGTGCCAGGAGGCCCTAAAGTCGATTAAATCAGCTCTAAATTTTATTATTGTGATATCTTCAGCGCTGGTGAAAACAATCGTCAAGTTTAATCTGTTCCTACTTTATTTTAATTTCTCTTTCTTCGCTTTCTATTGGAAGAGTGTTATATAACGGTGGGTATTGGAATTCATGGATTACATGCACCAAGTGGATGACTTGTTTTTTTTTACCTCTTGTTTCAGTGTCCCTTGTGATGGCCATCAGTTGGCTGTAAATGACATTTTCCATTGCAGATTGCTGTTTAAAGTCTTTTTTATTTGTGCTGTCCTCCAGAGGCTTTTCTCTAAGAGTAAAAATAGGTGATATTCTGAGGACTTCAGTGCCTCTGAAGGCCCTGTCCCACAGCGCAGAGCAATGAGAGCTTTTTAGATATGCTGTAATGTGTGAAACATAGCTGGATCCTGGACACATTTCTGTCATTAAAATGTCCATGTCGCATCAGGCAAGTCTGCAAAGATCTAAAAATGTCACAGCTTTTCAACTGTGCCCAACAAAGTGCCTCAGGAATACACAACACCTTGCCTTCTTTTTCTTTTAGTTCAAAAGGATAACCAAGAACAAAGAGGTACAGATAACAAAATACCACTGCTGAATTAAACAAACCCAAACAAAACCTTTTGTTTTGTTCATCACTAAATGTTCTGGTAAATATCGTCATCTTTTGCCATCATGCTTGAACCCTGCAGTGCTGATGTGGTTTTTCTAAACTGAGGCTCCAGTTTACTGATTTTCTTTGTTGTTGTCTTCTTTATTCATATTTCATTTGAGTTCAAGTTTATTGCAGTAAAAAATTGTATGGGAAATAGGAACATTAGTTCAGTTCAGTCTATTATTTATAGTACTAACTACCACAGCCATGTCAAGACACTTAAAGCTCGTGTCCGGAGTTTACGTTCGTTTCCAATGTATGTATCATTTTTCAACAGAGCTTAAATGTGTCAGTCTGGTTCGATACTACAATATAATGTTAGCATAAAGCAATATAAAAATTTATTTATGAGCCCCGCCTTCGTCTCATAGACCCCCATGTTATCCGAAAAAGCGCCGGTCAGCTTCAGCCAATAGAGTTCGAGCTTCCGCATTCTGGTGTTGTCAATCAAAGTATGCACGCAGCCAGAGAACACGCGCACTCGCCCAGGCAGAGGTGAGTTAGCTACGCAGCAGCCGCCCCGCTTACCTCGGATATATCCACTGTCTGCTGAACATCCACCGTAAACAGCTAAACATGGAGGATGCTGTAGGACTCGGAGGCACTCATTTTCACCCGACGGATAATAGCGTGCACAATTAAAGGGGCGTGGTTTGGTGGTTCATGAAAGCAGAGGGAGGGGGAACCTCCAGACATTGGATTAAAAAAACCTCTCTCATTCAAAACTCCGGACACGAGCTTTAAGGTTCCAATAAAGTTAGAAAAGAATCTCACAGTCCTACATGAGCAAGAAGAGGAGGGTAGGTGGAGAAAAAAAAGACCTTTCAACAGTAAGAAAACTTCAGATTTGAAATTGGTGAGTTTAGTCAAAAAAATAATCAAATTTTCAAATTAATTGCTCCAATAAAATACTTTTAATACTGATTTTAAAGAATGGGCCATTCAACGTGCTTCAATCACCTACTGATAACTTTCTGACACTGCTGTACCACAGAGTACCGCTAGGGACGCTAGTGTGGCTGCACCCTGGAGCATCCAGTAAAACCAGGTTTGATGTGGAGGAACATCAACTTCTGAGAATGGTTTTATAGATTCGTGTGAAAGTTTTCCTGTATGCTATAAGTTGTCTAAATGTCTTATGAATTTATAAACAGAATGTCATCAGAAAACAATCATTCCAATGTTTCATGACTTGGACAGGTTTGGTTGATCTTATTAGATGCATTCGTCTTTTTGAATCACTAAATCGAATTGGGAAACAAATCACCATCGATAAACTAACACTGTGTGACAGGAGTATTGATCCACACAAGATGTTTCTCACAAACTGCAACACAGAGGCCAAGTGGGGCCCTGCACAAAGTTTGAAAAAGCATTTTATCTCCCATACATGAAACTTGACTGTAATGTGGTTCTGACTTTGAATAGAAGGTGAAGCTTGAACAGCATAGCTCAGAGGTCAATGACCTTTCTACAATCAGCATCATTTTAAACTGATCATTATAGTTATAATAATTGTACTGATCATTATTTTTAGAACATGTCCACATCACAGTTCACTTCCTTACAAAACAAGAATAATCCAAAATAAAAATAAAAAACCTACATAAATGAATAAATAGATGTTGATGCTGTTGACCAAAAATGGCAGAAGTAGAGAAATACAACTAAGAACCCAAAACTTCAGAGAAAACTTCAGCTCGACTGAGTGATCCTGGCTTTGCTCTAATTTTCTGAAATCATCTCGGACACTCCTGTGTGGGATTATTTTACCAGGCCTTTTATTTATTAATTTCTTTCACATTTTGATCTCAGACCTTTGTTTATCTGTCTGAATTTTTGCATTTATGTGCATGTACATAATGCATTACAATATCAGTCTTATACTTCATGTCAGTTATCGGGACAGTTGAACAGTATGGTGGCTGAGCGGTTTGCCTCTTGTTTCCCGGTGTCAGACAGGAGAAGAGGAAGATGCTGGGGCTGGAGGTTGTTGTCCTCTGTCTTCTCCTTGGAGCTTTGACTCATGGGCAGAAACCAGAATGCAACAGTAAGTGTCAGCCAATCCCCAGTCAAAGCAGACACAGCGCCATGACATTTGACATGAGACATTAAACAAAATGTTGAATATTGTTCCATTAATTTGAATATGATTTGTCTCTTTCTTTCCTCCAGAGCAAAATGAGTGTCCCATAGACTTATACTTCACCATAGACACATCTGAGACCATCGCCCTGCAGGAGCCGCCCCCCGGCGCTCTCGTGAACAGCATCAAGGTGCCTCATTTCTCCATCTCCCATCTGAACTCTCATGAAGCCGCACTGGATTTATTAACCGTGCCTCCACTGTGCTTTGTGTTGTTGTAGGAATTCACAGAGCAGTTCGTACAGCGGTTGAATGATGAGGAAATCAGAGGCCTCGTGCGGATCCGCTGGAATATTGGTGGACTGCACTTCTCCCAGACGCAAGAAGTTTTCAGCCGCATGGCATCCAAGAGCGAGTTCATTACCGTGAGTAACCCAGCTCCACTCAAACCCGCATTTATGAATGCTCAGCGTGAGTCTACTGCATCTGCAAGCTCTAACGGCCCGAACGCACTGGACGCGGAAGCGCCGCGCGCGGTAGCGCCGCGCACTGCGCTTCTGATCGCCTCCCATGTTAACCTATCTAACCGGCCGCACCGAACGCGCAGTGGAGCGCCGCGCGCGCCGCGGCTCGCGCTCTGCAGCGCGCCCGCTCCGCTTCGTTCTATTTTTCACGCGAGCCGCGAGCGCCGGGAGCGCCACGTGTCAAGCTGGATCAAGCAGATCGGACCAGACAGGAAGTCGGAAACAGAAAAGGCAAGAGAATCCGGTCAATTTTCAAAATATAACAAATTAAATAACGATTAGTTACAGACGGTGTTGCTCGTCCGTCTATAATTTGTCACTTGGGTCTAATCACAAGACAGATGGACACACAAACAGACATACGCATGTACGCACCCAAACACACACACACACACACACACACATACACACACACACACACACACACACACACACACACACACACACACACACACACACACACACACACACACACAGCGACAGACATTCACGTGATGCAGAAAAAAAGAGGACAGGAGGAGAAAAAGTCTCTCCACAGGTCACCAAAACACACACATCCATACTGGCAGAGCGAGACAGAGGGAACAGGGAACAAACGTGAAAACCGAGAGCTGACGGAGCGAGCCGAGTGCAGCCGATGTGTGACCAGCGCGGAGAGCGCAGGCGCCTCCAGTGCGAACAGCCAAGCGCCGGCGCGGAGACGCGCGCGGCGCGCGCGGCGCCTCCGCTACGCTTCCGCGTCCAGTGCGTTCCCGGCGTAACGGCCCGAACGCACTGGACGCGGAAGCGCCGCGCGCGGTAGCGCCGCGCACTGCGCTTCTGATCGCCTCCCATGTTAACCTATCTGACCGGCCGCACCGAACGCGCAGTGGAGCGCCGCGCGCGCCGCGGCTCGCGCTCTGCAGCGCGCCCGCTCCGCTTCGTTCTATTTTTCACGCGAGCCGCGAGCGCAGGGAGCGCCATGTGTCAAGCTGGATCAAGCAGATCGGACCAGACAGGAAGTCAGAAACAGAAAAGGCAAGAGAATCCGGTCAATTTTCAAAATATAACAAATTAAATGACGATTAGTTACGGGCGGTGTTGCTCATCCGTCTATAATTTGTCACTTGGGTCTAATCACAAGACAGATGGACACACAAACAGACATACGCATGTACGCACCCAAACACACACACACACACACACACACACACACACACACACACACACACACACACACACACACACACACAGCGACAGACATTCACGTGATGCAGAAAAAAGAGGACAGGAGGAGAAAAAGTCTCTCCACAGGTCACCAAAACACACATCCATACTGGCAGAGCGAGACAGTGGGAACAGGGAACAAACGTGAAAACCGAGAGCTGACGGAGCGAGCCGAGTGCAGCCGATGTGTGACCAGCGCGGAGAGCGCAGGCGCCTCCAGTGCGAACAGCCAAGCGCCGGCGCGGAGACGCGCGCGGCGCGCGCGGCGCCTCCGCTACGCTTCCGCGTCCAGTGCGTTCCCGGCGTAATTGAATGCTCCTTTTTCATTTTTTCACATCCTCATCCTGTAAATCTTCCTCATTATGGATTAACACAAGTTTCTCCATCACCTTTGACTCCATGTCAATATATTCCCGCCTCTAGGGACTCAGGGGAATCAATTACCTGGGGAAAGGCACCTACATCGACTGCGCCCTGAAGGCCATGACAGAGGAGATGCTGCGCTCGCCCTCTTACCCCTCGGCCCTGCGATTCGCCGTGGTCATCACCGACGGCCACGTCACCGGAAACCCCTGCGGGGGCATCAAGGTGGCGGCGGAGGAGGCCCGCGATAAGGGCATCCGGATGTTCGTCGTGGCCGCCTCGGAGAACATCGAGGAGACGGGGCTGAGGGAGATCGCCAACTCCCCGGTGACGGTCTACAGGAGGGAGTTCAAAGCCGTGGATCTGCGCCAGGGCAGAGTGCCTGTGATCGACACAGTCACCATCGATCGAATCATCAAAACAATAGTATTACAAACCTGATCACACACACATTCCATACTCTGCTGTTTGTTCTCTTACTGACTGTTTTGTTTCTATCTTTGCAGAAACATATGGCTTTTGTAGAGGTAAGACAGATGTAGTTGTAGGACTGTAGAAAACATAAGAAAAAACTTATATTTGGCAGTTCGCTGCTTCTCTCCCTCCTCATTTACCTTTTTCTTTTTCACGCAGTGTTACAAAGTGTCCTGTCTGGAGACACAAGGAGCGGACGGTCCGAAAGGCCACAGAGGACAGAAAGTGAGTTTTACTCACGAATATACACTCGTAGCATTTCTGCAGTGATTACTTTCCCCCTCACAGATGATCTCTTCCTTCGCTACAGGGAGCAAAAGGAGACAGCGGTGACCCGGGGCCCAAAGGAGAGAGAGGTCGGCCGGGAGACCCTGGTATTGAGGGTCCCATCGGTCAGCCCGGTATCAAAGTGAGAAGACGTGCTTTCACACTTTCACACAGACGTCCTCCACTGTCATTAAAGACAGTGATAGCATTGTTTCTGTCAGTGTCGTGACGGATGCTTTTCCTCTGTTTGCTCTCTGTAGGGAGAACCTGGTCTAAAAGGAGAGAAGGTGAGAAAGTGTTTCTCCTTTTTTATTAATTTTGATATCTCTGTTCAAAGATATAAGTGCATCGTGTGGTAACGTTTGCTTTCATAGTGAATAACAGTGACGTTTGATCATTTGTGTTCATGTCTTCATAAACTTACCTTTTCTTTGTGCTTTTTTCTCCTCGTAGGGAGAGTTTGGAACTCAGGGGAAAAAGGTAGGCAGCTGGCTTCAAGTTTCAATGTCCCACTTCATTTCATTATTTTAGGTGATTGTTTTAAGCCTTTTTTTTAACTCCATTCGTCATTGTCCTTTTTGTACCTTTAGGGTGTGGCTGGCGTCCACGGACGCAACGGAACAGATGGCCAGAAGGTAAAAACCTCTTGTGACGCACTTCAGGAACTCAAACAGCAGCAATATTCAACCCTGAAACTATTTGATCAGGTTCAAAGTGATTTTGGCTTTAATGCAAGTTTTCTTGGGGTTTCAGGGGAAAATTGGACGCATTGGAGCTCCGGGCTGCAAAGGAGATCCTGGCGACAGAGTGAGTACATTTGAAAGCGAGTGGGAATCCACATCGTCTGTTGCTGTGGCCTGTTTACAACGCGTTCTTGGTGTTTTGCAGGGTCCTGATGGTCACCCTGGTGATGTTGGCGAACGTGGTCCTCCTGGAACCGAGGGAGAGAAGGTATCCAGGCTTCGGCCTCGTCTTTATTCACATCCTCTTTTCGACCCATGGTCAATCTCCAGTTGACTGTCCGTAGGGAGACCCTGGACGCCCCGGAAGGCCCGGTCCACTCGGCTCAGCTGGAGACCCAGGACCAAAGGTACACGAAACTCAGAAACGTGGATAACGGCAGTGAAAGGCCAGAACGGGCAGATTGGTTTAGAGGTGAAAAACTTCCGTCTTATATTTCTTTTTCAGGGAGAGAGAGGAAGTCCTGGATCACCTGGACTTCCTGGACAGAAGGGAAACCCAGTGAGTCTTCCCACCACAGCAAAATCCTTTGAAGGACACAACCTGCTTGCATCAAGTGCTTCATCTTTGTGTTTTGTTTCATAGGGGACTCCCGGACTTCCCGGAGCCAGAGGCGAGCCGGTAAGAATATTTACGCGATGTGTAGCCACATGTTCTCCAGAACTGTCTAACCGCTGCAGTGTTTCTCGAGATAGATTGATACACAGATACTCTATTCATCCCCAATGGGAAATTCACATTTTATTCTATTCTACTTGTAGGGAAGAAGGGGAGAGTACGGCCCAAAAGGAGCTTCCGGACGAGACGGTGGTGCGGGAGAAAAGGTATGAATTCGTGCACACAATGGCGAAAGTTTGAAACATTTCCTCATCTTAAAGAGGCTCCATCAATAATCTAACCAGGTGTGTTTCGTGACTGCACCCCGAGGGGTGTTAAAGATGCATTTCTGCTTTGCTTCAGGGTGAAAGTGGGCCAGAGGGGTTGAGAGGAGTTCCAGGTGATCCCGGAAACAAAGGGTCGAAGGTATTTGAAGCTACTTCATCACATTTCTTGTCCTTCCGTCAATCAACTCCCTGTTCTGCCCTCCTGAACTTTACTCAGTTCTTCTTTTGCTTTACCTTTTGTCAACTTTCTCCACAGGGAGACAATGGCTTGCCAGGACCGAGAGGAGCACCAGGGACACCGGGAGAACCTGGAAAAAATGTAGGCTAAGATTTGGAACTTGTGCCGATGAGAGCCATCAGGAGACGTTCAGCTTGATTTAGCGCTGTTTGTATTGCAGGGTACCAGAGGGGATCCTGGTGATGCTGGACCAAGGGGTGAGCCTGGACCACCCGGACCAAAGGTTTGTAAATGTATCTACGTTTCTATGGCAACGTAATCCTTAGAACACCATCAGGACTTTAGCTGAACGTCTTCATCTTGTCTGCATGCTTCCTCTTTTTTTTAGGGAGACCTTGGAAGACCTGGCTTTAGCTACCCTGGCGCACGAGGACCCTCGGTAACACACACGTGAACTCGCGGAGCCGGTGTTTTCTCACCAGAGCTGCTCACTCAGCTGATGTAAATGTTCTGTGCTGATACGCAGGGCGATAGAGGGGAGAAGGGCAACCGCGGACCTCGTGGCAGCAGAGGCGACTGTGGCCAGAAGGGTGAACCCGGAGTTAAGGGAACTCCAGGAGAGGCTGTAAGTAACTTTTCAGATGTTAATTATCCTTTTAGTTTAAGGAGAAGATGTGCGTGTGGTTACATGTTTGCAACTATTTTGCTTTGAACAGGGCGAGCCAGGACCTGCCGGTGAACCTGGACTTAGGGGACCAAGAGGCGAGCCTGGACGTGAAGTAAGTAATGACAAACTACAGACTTTTACCACCTTGACAAAGCAAAACGTCGCTGTTTGGTAGCCTAAAACTTGACAAATTGAGGAGGCTGGATATGATTTAATATCTTCTCTTGTTCTACAGGGAGATCCCGGTCCTGAGGGAGATCCTGGTCTCACTGTGAGTACATTTTCTTTCTGCCCAGATTTTAACTTACAATGAAATCAACAAAAAATGAACAGAGAGGAAATGATGGATATGAAGGTGTTTCAATTTTTGTTTTCTCCTTCAGGAATGCGACGTGATGAACTACATCAGAGAGACATGCGGCTGCTGCGGTCAGTCTCCTCGCTGTTTCAAACCCATTCATGATCTAAAAACACCCCGATCGACCGTCAGGTGTTCACAGTCTGTGCTTTTCTTCCTTCTAGACTGCGAGAAACGCTGTGGCGCCCAGGACATTGTGTTTGTTATTGACAGCTCAGAGTCAGTGGGTCTCACCAACTTCACCCTGGAGAAGAACTTTGTCATCAACACCATCAACAGACTGGGATCCTTCGCCAAAGACCCTCAGTCAGAGACGGGTAGATGACTCTGTCAACAGTTAATATGTCTGCTGGCTGAAGCTGGTATCAAACTCAGTCACCTGTGTTTCCAGGCACGAGGGTCGGAGTGGTTCAGTACAGTCACAATGGGACCTTCCAGGCCATCCGGCTCAACGACTCCAAGATCGACTCATTGTCTGCATTCAAGGTCTCACTCACACAGACCGACACAAACACAGATGGACACATCAAGTTCTGGTTTCCCCAGACGCTCCTTAATAATGTGCTGATCAGTCTGTCTGCACATGTGACGCAGACTGAAGTAATCACAGTGACATCCGTGTACGAGTCCCTCTGTAAATATACATGAAAACTAAGGCATAGAGGGGACAGATCACAAGTTTTCAACTGTGTGCATTATGAAGAAACAATAAGTTGAATCAACAAAAACAGTTTTTTATTTAAAGAAAAAAAAGTTATTCATATTGTCTTATCAACAAAAACTCAGATATTTCAAAGGACCTGGTGCTAAACTTAGTCTTTTATGAACATTTTTATCCATTGTATTAAGTTCATGGGACTTTTCACACATTCAAAGCGCTAACACTCACCTGATGTCTTCTAAAAACTGTCCAGGAAGCTGTGAAGCGTTTAGAATGGATCGCTGGAGGAACGTTCACTCCATCTGCTCTGAAATATGCCTACGACAACCTGATCCGGGACAGCCGCAGGCAGAAGGCTCACGTCACTGTGGTCGTCATCACCGACGGACGCTTCGACCCCCGAGACAACGACAAGCTGCTCACCTACCTCTGCAGGTTGGACTTGTTAGATGGAGATTTCATGGAGTCTATCAGCTCCAGACAGAAGTATTGATCTCAGTCCTTGTGTTTGTGCGTGGCGCGTGCAAACAGCGACCCCAGAGTCGACGTGAGCGCCATCGGCATCGGAGACATGTTTGCGCAAGTCGAGGAGAACGAGAGCCTGAAGAGCATCGCCTGCCAGAAGCAGGGCCGAGTGATGGGCATGAGGCGCTTCGCAGACCTCGTGGCTGAAGAGTTCATTGACAAAATCGAGACGGTGCTCTGCCCAGGTAAACACACACACATGCAGCATGTGCTGCAGGTTTTTGTTTATGGCCTTTTTTTTCACTGACAATACTTTTTTCTATTTTTACCTCTAGAACCGACGATCGTGTGCCCTGATCTTCCATGTAAATCAGGTAAGATTTTAGATCAAGATTTATGTGGCTTCCTTTTTGTTCACCTGCGTTTAAATGTAAATCTTTTATTTTAACCATGTCAGCCTCATTTTTATGGGTCAGTATCCTGTGAACCGGTGTAGACCAGATGGTGGCAACAGACACCTTTTGAACACCTTGTGTGTTTCCCCGAGGGTCTAAGAGTGGTCCGTACAATCAAGATCTTAAACTCTGTTTTTAGGATTTCCTTTAAAAAAATTTTTTTGTTTGGATTCATGACGTGTATTTTTTGAGGTTTTTTAAATAACCACCCTGATCGCTTCATAGTACATTCTCTCTCTACTGGTCTCTCTACTCATTCATGTTCTCTCTGAATCATGGACTTTGAAGTTCATTCATTCACTTCAAAATAATTCAACACAGACATCCCGCCTATCTGAATTACTCATAACTCACAAACTTTGTCCCCCTGCGCAACTGAATTTGATCTCCAACAAACGAGCGTGTCATTGTTGAGGGAAACTGCTTCCTCATTTTATCCTGTCATCCTGGAACAGTCTAGTCAAATGGGTGACTAAATATTAATCAATGGAAGGAATCATATGTAACACGCTCAATTATAATCTGACTAGTACGTTCATGATAAAAATGTATTCTGTAGAAATGTGACATGATTAGTGTAATTGGCTACTTGGTAACACGATGCAACCAACACGGATCATAATCGGCTGTGTTGATGCTCGTGCCTGTGGGACCCCGCCCACAATGTTGTTCCGCCCACTCGTTGCAGGAGGGGGCGCCGCTGTGGGGCAAGTCCCACACCCCTGGAAGCCACTGTCCGAGGAAAGCAGCCCCCCTCTGGTCCCCACCTCTTTGACGGGTGTGGCCAACCTGCTGAATGGCCTGAGCGAGCAGCAGTACGGGGTTGGCGTTGCAACCATGGCGTACACAGCCCAGAGAGCCAAGCTCGCCCAGGGAGAGGACAGGCACCAGTGGACCCAACTGTTCATCGACTCCTTCAAATATGTCTATGGAGACATTATGGGAGACCCCGAGAAAGCCATAGGACTCTGCTAACGCCAATATTCTAACAATGCTACCTCGCTATTGACTAATAACCGTACTGCTGGACATAGATTATATTCTGGAAATTGTGGGCATTTTTAACCTTGCAGGTGCAATACACACCACAGCTGATGCAAAAGAACTGCATGACATGAAGCAGTTTTTCTCATAAGCTTTAAAAGTGTAGTTAATTTGTAGATTAGCTATATAATCACAAGTGCCCCTCAGATGGTAGATAGAAGCATTATATTCATCACACTTCTCTGACTTCAGTGGTGAAATAGTTTCCATACAAATGGACTGCAGCTTTCATTTGTGTGTCAGAGGCAAATTCGTCTGTGGATCCATTCATGCTCGTCTTGTACGGCGGCCCTTTCATAAAGCCTCATTTCCACTGTGAATCATAAGCTTGCTGAATCACTCTGATTACTTTTTTTTTTTTTTTTTTTGCTGTTTTGCACATCTCCATGGTTATGGCCTTTATTTTTTTCCTTGTGAATGACTCATGTTAGTAGAAGGCTATTCCATGTGGAAAATATCTGGTTTTACACATACATATCACAGCACACTGTATATGAGTCAGTAGCTAATGTTTTTAGGGTATTTAATTCATTTGGCACTGACAATGAAGAGACTGTTGTATGTTATGTTCTTGACTGGTGCATGTTTTTTTTTGTTTTTTTTTTGCATGTGGCTCTGCTTGGAAAGTAGCACATAGTGGAAATTGCCCACAGAGCAAATGTTAGTCTAGTGTGTCAGCTCAGTGACTGCAAGTCGCTGTGGTGAACTCTTGTTTTTCATAAAATGAAATGTATTCATTATGTTATACTGTCTCAAGAGAATAAAACTGGAGAACAAAAAAGAAAAAAAAACACCAAAAAAAGAAACAAAGCAGTGCTTTATTAATACCGCCAACACTGGTGTGAGAAGTTTTAGAAGACATCAAACAGCTGGACTGTGGCTGGCATGCATAGAGTCGCTGCATGCTATTGGACATTTATTTGCCTTTGGATTTTACACATCTGTTTTCCAGCTGTTGCCCACTGAACAATACGTTATGTTCCTATGTGTGTGTGTGTGTGTGTGTGTGTGTGTGTGTGTGTGTGTGTGTGTGTGTGTGTGTGTGTGTGTGTGTGTGTGTGTGTGTGTGTCTGTTCCAGAGCCTGCCGTGGCGAGCTGCGTTGAGCGGCCGGTGGACGTGGTCTTCCTGCTGGACGGCTCTGAGAGGATGGGCCTGGAGAACCACCGGAGAGCCAAGGAGTTCATCGAGAACGTCGCCCGCCGCCTCCTGCTGGCCAGCGGCCCCAACGACGACCGCAACGCCCGCCTGGCTCTGCTCCAGTACGGCAGCCCCACGGAGCAGAAAGTGGAGTTCCCGCTCTCCCACGAGATCAACGTGATCTCTGATTCGCTGGCAGCTGTCAACTACATGGATTCCTCTTCCGCTCTGGGCAGCGCCATCATCTACGCCGTCAACAATCTGGTTTTCCAGGTAACAACTGCGCACCTGTGTTTTTGTCAGCACGGCGTAGATCCACCAGTCACCAGCTTGACAACGGACCTTCTTCTAAACATTGCTTGTTGCGTGTTGCAGGGTAATGGCCGAGGGGCGCGTCGCAGCGCCGAGGTGTCGTTCGTCTTCATCACCGACGGCATCACCGCCAGCGAGCAGCTGGACGAGGGCGTGGACGCCATGAAGAGGGCCGGCGGCGTCCCCACCGTGATCGCGATGGGGAGCGACACCGACGACGAGGTGCTGCGCAAGATCACGCTAGGAGACACGTCGGCCATTTTCAAAGGAGACAGCTACATGATGCTGAACAAACCCGCGTTCTTCGAGCGCTTCATCCGCTGGATATGCTAACGGGGGACTGTGTAGCTCTACAGCAGCGATAAGAATCAGGTCAGAAGGCTCCGGCTCCTTCTGCGCACATCTAAACACACACGTCGAGAGCGCCTTCGTGGTCATTATCAATACTGGATGTAAGGCACTGAGAAGGCTACATATCCTGTGGGTGACGATTCAACATGAAAGCCAAAACACAAACACACTCATGCACACAGACACACACCACACAATTTAGAACATTTCCAACCAAAGACACTCATACATATCCCAAAGGAGAAGTATATGATTATTGAATGTGTACCAAACAAATTGTAGGCTTTATTTTTTTGTATTCTCTCTCTCTCTCTCTCTCTCTCTCTCTCTCTCTCTCTCTCTCTCTCTCTCTCTCTCTCTCTCTCTCTCTCTCTCTCTCTCTCTCCACACTAGTCAGTATTTACATTAAAGGTGCTAAATTCAAAAAAAGGACAAAGCCATTTGTCGGGTTCTTAAAGCTTTCTACATTATGTTTTGCTGTAATTGCTGTAGTTTCTTCAGGGCATAAAATTATGTATATAAGACATACACATACACCAAAAAAAAATCCCCCAAATTAACTTCGGCTTCACACAAATCGTAAACACACAAAGGCACAGACATATGCTCAAGCGAACCACACCTGCATTGACAGACAAACATGAAAGCATGAAGTCCAGATCAAGCCGAATGTTGTGGCCAGAACCTCCTTTTTTTTCGTGAGTTCAGTGCTGCAGCGGCCATAATGAAGAAGATGTTGTTGAAAGGCTACATTACAGGAGTATTGCACAGCTGACTCACTTCACAACCAATAAAGTCCAGCTTCCCACCAACTGGGTTTTGACTGTTTATTTCACACTAAAACATCCACAAAGAACATTACACACACTGAAATGCAGTCAGTAAACTGTTATACTCAGTTTAGGCCTTTATTTTAGGCATCTTGTAGCAAGTAAGGGGAAAATGAAGTGTTTTGGGGATTTCTTTTCCAGAAGGCAGCGTTGTACTGTCGTGAAGCAAACAGCACATGAATGGAAGAGTCTTCAGATCATCCATCAAGTTTTACACACAGTATACCCTTCTGCTCCAGAAATCATAACTGTTTGCAAAACAAATCAAGAAAATGTTGTCAAATAAGTTTACACCAGGAATATCTGCACCTGCCCCTTTTTTACCACACAGAAAGGTCAGAGGTCAGTGTTGTCCAGACACATAAGCACTGATCTATAGTATGCATGTTCCCCATATGCCTGCATGAGTTTCCTCCTGGCACTTTGGAATCCACAATCCACAGTTAGATTAACGGTGGACCCTAAATTTTCCGCAGGTGTGAATGTGACTGTGTGGTTTTCTGTCTTTCTTCATTGACTCTGATCGACGGGTGACCGGGTCCAGGGTTCATCCTGCCTTTGTTCATTATTTGTTGGGATTGGATGCAAGACCCCACGATTCTGCACTGGAGCAGCAGGAGATGGACAAATCAAGAGAAAATATTTGGAAATATTCATCATAAGAGACAGGTTAACTATAACAGTAGTCCAGTGGTTCTCAGACTTCTCACTGTGGACCACCTGAGAAAATACTGAGCTCTCCAAGTTTAACTGACCTGAACATCCAGCAGGGGGCGTACCCTATTAGTTATGGACAGTTTACAATTCATTCGCAGTTTTCTTTAAATACTTTGATAGTTTTAGATATTTCCAAACACATTTTATTTAATAATAAATATATGCACCACCACAAGAAGTACCACAGTTTGAGAATGTCATAGATGATGAATCACAGAAAATAGCCCACTTTATTTTTTTAGTTCCTTAAATTGTAAAACAAAACTGGAAGGTCGCCTGTTTTCATTGTTGGTAACGATGCTACGTTGATGTATTTTTCTGTCCATTCCAAATAAAGATAAAATTTAATAATTAAAAAAAAGTTAATTTGTAAAAATGAAAGCAAAATTGATGTCTGGAATGTTTTTGCACATTACTTCTCTACCATAACAATTAAAAAAAAATCATGATTCAGCAATAGTATTGTTGCATTTCAGTTTCCATTTTCAATTCTAAAAACAGTCAAAAACCTCAATATTACAGTCTTAATAATGTGAATATTTTTTTTCAGGCAAGAAACAAGAAATTATGTTTGTAGACATATTTTTCTGGATTAAATTGAGAAAAAAGTGTCATTTGGAAAAAGCCTGTGGAAAAAAGTTGAATATGACTTCTTAAAAGCCATCAAAATTTAAACCCTTGTTAATGGTTTCTAATGATCTTCAAAACTTTTATGTAGTATTGCATGATTGAAAGAGGTGCATTAAAGGTGCATTAAGGAGTTTGCACGTTTTATGCGAAACAGCGCCCCCTGCAGGCCTTGGGCCTAATGCAGCTTAGTGAAAAACTCGTGCCTGTGGCTGCGAGCATGGAAGAGAGGAACTCCTTCTTCGCTCTTTTAGTAGCGCTCGAGTAAAATTTAAGTTTCTTTTACCTGGTGGGGTCTGTGCTGGAGCTGTGGCAGTGCTAGAAGCCAGTCTTTTCTTACTTTCTGGAAGATCCTGCTCAGTTGTTGCTCACTAAGCATCTGGCGGAGTAATGGCGGACAAAATGAAACCTAACCAGCCAGAGCGCACATTACGTCATTCCTTTCAAATTCTCCCCCAAAAAATGCTGGTGCTGGACCGGCACTGCAACTTTCAAGTGACAATTTAGCGCTGTTAGAGGTTCTTGTAATGAATATGTCAGGGCACATTGTACACATCATTAAAAATGTGTAACATATTTATGGTGGAAAATAAGTATTTTGTATTTTGTAAAACTCCTTAAAGCAACACTAAGGAACTTTCAGTTTTTGTTGATTTTGGCGGCGCCAGTGGACAAAAGTGGTAGTGTTTTGCCTGAACGAATACTACAGTTCCCATGAGGACTAGCGCGTGGCTTCGTAAAATGCTGCTCTCGGTGGCGTGCTGTCGGACTGAACTCGCCTTTCATTTGTTTCCAGTGGCTGTGTGAAGGATGGATAGCGACGAGGTAATGAATCTAATGGTGGCTAAACAATGTTATATCATGATGTGACGCATGCCGTAAAGCAGTCCGCACATTTGGAGTTTTTTAGTGTGCAGGGTTCCTACCACCCTCCTCACAGTTGCTTAGTCCAAGTGAAAGCAATACTGACGCCCTCAGGCTGTGGCAGAGGGGTCATTCAACTAGTTGTAAGTCGATGTATCATCACAAAAGATATTAAAATGTTTTATTATGGTTGAAAAGTTCCTTAGTGTTGCTTTAATGCACCTTTAAGATGTGACAGTCCAAAATTGAGTATGTAACATGGAACCAGAGTTAAAAACATCTTTATGTGAAACAGAAATTTCAATCCGTGCTGATGTTTTTATATTTACAGAAACTGTACACACACTAGACTCAGTTTGTTCTTTAAACTAGTAAACATTTCCTCTCTGTATTGTCACCTGAGTCTCCCTCTCAGATTTGTGTTCAGATGTAGGAGGTCAAAGTTAAAAGTCATCGGAAAAAAAATTCAGATACCAAACAAATGCACACCATCAGAGTATTTGTACTTTGATACTTCCAACCTCTGTGAAAGGGCCATCACTTCAACCACGCGCAATCATGTGCAATTACTGCAAAACTAGAGTAGAGTGCACCACAAACCACAGAGGATATTTCATAGGACACAGCCAATTAACAACTCCCACAAATGTCCTGTTTGTTTAATTTTGATCTCGTGTGATTAAATCAGTGTAATTCTAGGAGCCAGAAATTCAAAGGAAATAAAAAAATGAAATTATTATGCAATTCCCCTTTTCTGAAAGAGAATCTTTATTCCCAGCATCAACATCTGCTCCCAATTTGCTCCTCTTGCTCCACGGTGGGCTTGTCTCAGTGTCTCCCCCTGCTGGGAGGAAAGAGTAACTCTTTCAAACGTTGATTTAAAGAATTTTGTCCACTCGCGGACACGGTAGTAATGTTCTAGCAACACCAAGCAAGATTTCTTCAGGAGAAGTTACATTTTCACCTCTAAAAGGTAAGACTCGTTAGTCCTCCACTCGTCTGAATAAGCCAGAAGCATGTGGTCAACGCACACGTGCATTTGCATTTAACGTTGCTGTGTGCACGTGCAAACTTTTTGTAAACACTTTTATTATTTCACTGCTGTCATGCAAAATAGGTTTTTGTATTAGAATCTATTAAAAACGACTAGAGGAGATTTCCTTATGTATAGTTAGTGTGCTTTTTTTAAAAAAAATATTTCGGTGTTTACTTTTCAGAGTTCAAAGGTCTTTTAGCTCACATAACCTGAACATTGCAAAATCAAATGCAAAAGACGAGGTTTTGGCAAATGTGCAAATTTGTTGAAGAATAACCTTCAGTTACACTTTTTTTTTTTTTTTGCAACAATAGTATCGCAGTTGAGCAGGTCTGTGAGCTGAGTCAGTCATGCACACCGATGTAACTGCATGACAGATCATGGTGTGAATGCTCTCTTGCTGGCAGGATGGAGGGGGAGCCTCTTTCAGCCCTGTGCTCTCCAGCTCTGGTGGTGGACGTGGACAAAGTGAAGCGAAATGCCCAGAGGATGATCGAGCGCTGGCAGAAACTGGGAGTCCAGCTTCGCCCACACATGAAGACCCACAAGACCCTGTGCGATTTAAGCTCTCTCACCTGTATGGAGGCCCACTGTGCTCCATGTGATGGACACTGATGGGCTCTCTGTCTGTGTCCAGGGAGTGTGCCGACATCATGACCGGTGGATCCCGGAGGTGCATCGTGGTTTCCACCCTGGCAGAGGCCTGCTTCTTTGCTGACAATGGCTTTGACGACATCCTCTATGCGTACTGTCTGCCTTTTGATAAGGTGTGCAACACGTTCAGTGCGGCTGTGTTCCTCTTTCCCTTTTCAAAGTGAATCTTTAGTAAGATCATCTACCCTCTCAGTGAGTCAAAGTGGTATATTCACCCATTTTTTTATTTTCCCTTATACTCATCAGGCATATTTGTTTTCAGCAGAACAGATGGAAATGTGGGGCACTAGAGCCATTCCCAGCTGACTTTGGACAAAGACTATTTCATTTTTCAGCAAAAAAAAACAAAATACAGCAGTGTTTTTGATATTTCTTCAGTTCAGCCATATTGCGATTACCCAGAATTAATGTTCAGGTTTCTGTTTAGGTGGAGCGTTGTGCAGCGCTGTCGGAGCGACTGGAGCTTTTCCAGGTTTTACTGGATCACCGGGATGCGCTGGAGCAGCTCAGGAAGAGGCCGCTGAGAGACGGTCGGAAATGGCACGTCTGGCTGAAGGTCGACTGCGGCAATGGAAGAGGTGAACAGACAAATAAAGCAACAGACCTGAAAGCCTCAGAGTGTGTACGTTGATTTTCGGTTTGGTTTTCCTGGTGTAGCCGGCATCCTGCACTCGGAGCCCGAGGCGCTGAGACTGGCTGAAGCCATCGCGGAGACGGACGGCGTGGAGCTGACGGGGGTGTATGCACACTGTGGAAACACCTACAACTGCAGAGGAGCAGAGCAAATACAGGCTGTCGCCCAGGAAACCACGCATTTCACTCTGCAGTTCATGGAAAAGTAAGATGAAAACAGAAATGCTGGTCGAGCAATTAATATTAAATGTGTTTGACTTCATAGGATCTATAAATCAGTTGTACTGATCCTCTCCTCTTTTATTTTTTTATCTATCTTATTTTACAGCTACTCATGTCTGCAGTTTCGAGAAGTTAGTGTTAGTATAACCTGCTGAAAAACCTTGCAGAAGCAGTGAGCAGCTAATAATTGACAGAATTCATTAAAAAAGGGGCAAAAATCTCCCCTCAGCACTTGAGGGGAGGCTTTTGTCAAAGTAACTTAATTGAACTTCAAATGAATACTAATTTAATATAAATATATATTGTTATGTACACAGTATTTGTCTAATTTATTATTATTGACAACAGCATGCCTACAGTAAAATGTCAGGGTAGTTTTTTGAGCTTGTTACACTTGATGTTGTACAACACGCTGATCGAAGTCTTCAAATTTACAGTTTATCTGTAACTAATTCAAATTACCACAGTGCTATCTAGAAATAATGAATCTGTAAAAACTGGATTGTTTCCTGCTAGACTGAAGGCTGTTGGCGTCACCTGCAAGTCGAGCATTGGCTCCACCCCTTCCTGCAGTCATCCAGTCGGAGACATGGCGCAGCTCAGCGAGGTGCATCCCGGAAACTACGTCTTTTATGGTGTGCAAAAAAGCAGATGCGTGCTATCGCCTGTAACTTCAGATAAATTGAGGATAGATGCGATTATTCATGGAACATGGGGTTGCGTTTCAGACGTGCAGCAGTCCATCATTGGCTCGTGCTCCCTGGAGGACGTGGCCGTCAGGGTTCTGACCAGAGTTATTGGACACTGTCCCCACAGGAACCAGCTCCTGGTCGACTGTGGATGGTGTGGACTCAGGTATTTCAGTGGTGGTTAATAACTCCTGATCCAGTGGTTTTTACCTTCCTATCCCAGCCACACTAGTCTTCATCAGCTGACTTGTCTTACTAGAATAACATGTCTCTCATTGCTGCTCGCCTCTTTCAGTTTGGATGGAGCCGGAAAGCTTCCAACTGGATATGCTGTTATCGAAGGGCATCCAAACCTGAAGTAATGCTGTCAAATCAAGATTTTAATCTCAGTACTGAACGGTATGACTGATCTTGTGATGAGATATCTTTTTGTTTCAGGTTGTCGTCGATGACGCAGGAGCATGGAAGAGTGGAGCCCATCTCAGGGCCACTGGACTACAGCAAATACCCCCTGGGCTCTCTGCTCACCTTGATCCCGTATCATGTTAGTGCTCCTGTTAAGTTCATGCTCCACTGTCTGACTGTTTTCTTGCCTGACTGATTTTTTTTTTTTTTAATCTCTGCAGGCATGTGCAACAGCCATGATGCATCCTGTGTACTACATACACAGCGAGGGTCGTCTCCTGGGGAAGTGGACGCCCACCCGGGGGTGGTGATCAGCACCTTGTATGGAGCAAACTGAAAAGAAGATGTAGAAAAAGAGTTTTTCAAACAGTCTGTAGTTTCACCAGTCTTGGTAATCCCTGTCAGTAAAAGACATGTACGATCGTTCCGAGTTATGTACTTTTGAGTCATACTAATGTCAAAACTTATGGACGGATTATACTGAAATTTTCAGGAAAGGAAATTTTGAAATGGGACCAGGACCAAGGGAACGATTTTGGGAGTGATCTGTATTAAATCATGGATTCTGGATTAATTTGAAATTTTTGTTTACATCACGATAAATGAAAAGTAAAATATTAATTGATATTTGTCTAAAATAGCAGGAATGATTGGCTGACAAAAGTACAATAGTATTATTGATCATTTTTTTTAAGTTTGATCTGGATTCTGGCAAGATTGTAGATAGTACGATCGAGAACAGAAAAAAAATAGGGAGAGGGGGGCATTTTCATCACTGTAAGGTAACAAATGAAGGTCTTGGTATACAACTAACACCAAACTGGAGCTGGATGGGTTTACTCTATCTTCGACAGGTAGAATAAACTACATCCAGAAGCAAGCAGTTTTACATAAAAATCAACTTGCTGGTGTGTTTCAGTGTTCAATAAATCTCACGTAGGATTTATTTTTGTTATAAATTAAAATTTGGGGGGTTGGGGGACTGAGCTGTTTGGTGCAGGTCTGTGCTGTCTGAGTGCTTTTTGTAGTTTGTCATTAGTTTTACCACACCTTTATGGGTTTTTTTCTTTCCACTATTTTTAGCCTGGCTTTATGCCACATTCACCATATTATCACTACTGTTTTTACTTCTGAAATAATCCCATTCTCACTCTGAAAACTCTGAGATTTTAGGGTAAATTTGTCTCTGTGTCATTGTTTTGATCCAGACAAAATTTTATTTGATATGGTCAATAAAAGCATTTATTCTGATTACCTAGCAGCGGTCCTTTTACAATTCATTATTCAAGACTGTGATTAAAAAAGTCCCTGTCCCGAAATGTAGAAGCCATTTTCTAATTTTTTTTTTTTTTTGTCAAATCAATTAATATAGAAAAATGATACTGTCCTGGATGTGAAATAAAAGCTCTTCAATCATTGTGTGATCATACAGAGTGTAATTAATAATGTCAACAAAGACAAATTGCAAAAATAATTTAAAAAAAAAACTTATTGCAGGTGTTTGTGAGATTATTTGTTACAGTGTAATTATGATTATGTATCCTGAAATGTAAAGTCACGATCAACCGCAAACTTTGTGAAATATAAAGTATTTAAATCACCTTTACCGGGTGCATCTTGGGAAGTGTAGTTTGAACAGAATGCAGCCTTCTGATTGGCCGCTGTCTGACCTTTCGCTTGTCACGTGGTGTAAAGACTTCAGGATTTCGCGGGAAGTTGTCACAGCAGCGATGCAGGGATCTTCGTTTATAAAAGTTATGATGGCAGCGTCTTGGTGAAACAGTGAGGTTATTGAGTGAGTTGCTGGAGGAACTCTCATCTCTGCACTAGCATCGCGAGCCGCGCTCGTGCTGTTCGTATCGGCTTTAGCCCAGCTGTTGTCTCGTGCTGTGTTTGTAGCCATGAGCGCTCTGGAGGTGAAGTTCGTCGGAGATGGGGACGTTCTGGAGCACATCTTGGACAAACCGGAGGGTGTGGACACTGGCACAAATACACAGCTAGTTTAGGATCAGTGTGTTTCTCACTGTATCTGACCTGTGTGTGTGTGTGTGTGTGTGTGTGTGTGTGTGTGTGTGTGTGTGTGTGTGTGTGTGTGTGTGTGTGTGTGTGTGTGTGTGTGCGCGCGCGCAGGAGTGCAGAGCAGCGGGACGCATGTCCAGAAGATGGTGACATTTAAAAGCCTGGCTGCACGGCGTGGAGACGGAGAGGATGCAGAGCATGATGGGAGTGGAAACGGAGTCCTGGATGAGCAGAACTACATCCAGTCACTGGGAACACACACCGCAGAAGGTGAAGGATGGGGACTCGTGTGTGTGTGTGTGTGTGTGTGTGTGTGTGTGTGTGTGTGTGTGTGTGTGTGTGTGTGTGTGTGTGTGTGTGTGTGTGTGTGTGTGTGTGTGTGTGTGTGTGTGTGTGTGTGTTACATTGAAGAGTTTTTCTCTGTCTGGGAGAGGATGAAATCAGTCGGAGCCGAAGTCCAGCAGAAAGCATGTCTTTTATTACAAGATGCCCAGTCAGGGGGCAGATTCACACAGTTCAGAGTCTGTCAGTGAAAAAGCCGAAGCGATTCTCATCCATCACTGTCTTATACTTTCTCTGAGGTGTGGTCACTATTACATCAGTTACTAAGAATCTTCTGAAGAGCAGCATTAAGCAAAACAAATCCTTAAAAAGCGGCCTGGGCAGGGGTCATAATGACCTGTACCAGGCCGTGCAGGCACTGCCATCCCAGCAGGACACATCAGCAAGCAAAAGCTTCTTTTAAAGCGATAGTTCAACATTTTGGCAAATTGGCCCATTTAGGGCAATGCCCTAGTCATTTAGAACAGCCTACTTACTTTTTTTGTGAAGGCGATCTGTTGTTTATTCAGCGGTGGGTCTGAGGAGAGCTTCATGGCGGACATAATGGAAGTGGACGGTACATTTGGTTCTCTCGTCAAACTCATCAAATACACAGTCCAACAACCCCAAAACACTTTGGTGGACACGTTATAATCCGCACATTCACTAAGCTGTGGAACACCAACAAATAATATTGTAGCGTTACGACACTGAAGCAAATACTGGGAACTACTTTTTCTTTTGAGATCACTACGCCCAGACGCCATGTTTAGTAAGTAGTTCCGTCTCAGCAATCTTCGCAAAAAACACTCAATCTCGTAATTTTGCATTAATATTCCACAGCGTAGTGAATGTGCGGATTATAACATTTGCCAAAATGTTGAAGTATCGCTTTAACAGTGCAGAGTATCACCAGTGTATTTTTCACCCGTCAACATGCATAGATGTTTTTGTTGCTCTGTAACAAGGATTTGTGGAGATGTTGGACTTTGTATAAAATACTAGCGATCGCTCTTCAGTTGCTGGATAGTTAAATCTGTACTTTACAGAAGATGAAGATGGTTTGTCCAGAGTGGCGGGATCCTCCATATTCACTTTTCAGAAAGCCAGACGTGGACACAGTATGGCCCAAACTGGTGAGAACCTTGTGTGTTTTTAGTCCTGTACACACACACACACACACGATCTTTCTTGCATTGAATAACTAGATAATAAGGGACACACTTGAATTTTGCGCGCTCACACACAGCGAGCGAGTTGGCCCGGACGCCTGGGAAGAGCGTGAGTTTCAGCTCGACGCCGAGCGTTGAACCGTCCACCCCGTCTCGAACAGGACGCAGTGAGTAAAACAAACTTGCTAGTTTTGTTTCCTAAAATCTGGACCCATTTTCATGCAGGTGATTTTTTTTTTTTTCTAGACCACAGGAAAGAAAACAGGACACCGAAAAGGGTGAGAGGAAATGTTTTGACTAATGAAAAGTCCTGACATTGCATCCTGTAACTTGATCTGTGTTTTTCTGCTTTTTTAATGACAGAATAAAAAGGTTGAGTTTGTCTCCACAACACCACATCGACTCAGGAAGCGACTCACAAGTGAGTCTTGCTTGTAGTTACAGCAGCTTTACAGTGTGGATTAAAGAAAACCACAACTTGACATCACCTGTCATCGATGCTTTCAGCGCCGAGTCTCCGGTCAGACAGCGACAGTGAGCTGTCGCCCTCCGAGTCTGAGGACGACGAGGACGAGGACGGGTTGGAAGAAGAGCCGAAAGTCAAGAAGGAGGACAAGGAGAACGCGAAGACCCCGAGAACGCCAAGTAAAGGTTTGTCCGCCGCTCTCTACAAGACCCCTTCCAAGAAGAGCAAGAGCGCGCCGGAAGCTGTGAACCAGCCCAGCATGACCGAGGAGTACTTCGAAGCCCACGGGACGTCAAAAGTCTTGACGTCCGACCGCACCCTGCAGCGACTACACACCCCGAAGCTGGACAGGGTCTGTTTACACAGCTGGGAAAATGAATGTCGCAGGTTAGACAGGCGAGGGTCAGCTCGTCTCAATTCTGTCTCTTCCAGGAGAAACTGGTCCAGCTTCTAGAAGGGAAGCCTTCCTGCTACTCCAAAGAGATCCAGCAGCTTCACAACAGTCACCGAAAGCACTTCAGCAAGTGGATGTTACAGCTACGGTGAGTGTTGTAGAATTCTGTCGCACAGTCTCTTCGTGTTTCTGCTTCTGCCACGTGACGGCGTTTCTGTGGCCGTGTTCGCACAGGCTGGGCTTCAGCGTGCTCGTCTACGGTTTGGGCAGCAAGAAAGCTCTGCTGGAGGACTTCAGAGTGTCTCATTTGTCTCAAGAAATCCACCTCGTGGTGAATGGATTCTTTCCTTCAATCACTCTTAAATCGGTCAGTATTTATTAAAATGTGAACATGATGTTTTATAATACAGCAGTGAGTGACTTCCATGGTAAGATTTGATTTTATTATTGTGTTTTTTTTTTGGACAGATATTAAACGCGCTGACATGTGAGGTTCTGGAGCATGAGGGGACTTTCCGAACGCCCTCAGACCAAATCCAGTTCATCATTAAGACCTTTAAAGACAGTAAGTCCGTCTGTGAATCCCTGCTTTAAACAAAAGTCAAATCTCTTCTGTATTTTAACTCCGTCGTCCCTCCAGGTCCTGACCTGCACGTGTATTTGATCATCCACAATATTGACGGGCCAATGCTACGAGGAGAAAAGACCCAGAGTGCTCTGGGGCAGCTGGCGTCGCTGCCCAACCTGCACATGGTGGCCTCTTTAGATCACATCAACGCACCGCTGGGTGTGTGTGTGTGTGTTTGTGTTAGAAATCGCAGAGCAGTGTGTCGGATCCAAACGTGCGTCCTGACTTCTGACTGTTTCCCTGTGTGCCGCCAGTTTGGGACCAGTTCAAACAGAGCCAGTTCAACTGGCTGTGGTGGGAGTGCGTGACGTTCCAGCACTACACGGAGGAGACGTCCTACGAAAACTCCCTCCTGGTGCAGCAAACCGGCGCTCTGGCGCTGTCCTCGCTCAGACACGTGCTTCGCAGCTTGACGCCCAATGCAAGGTACCCTTCTCTCCGAGGTGGCTGCGCTCACGTAAACTTGTATTTGTTGATCGGTTTTGATACATCCAGAGAAGCCCTGCTTACATCAAAATTGAACAAAGTGATTGGATTGATGCGCCGGTTTCTATGCATCTCATCTGAATTCATCAGTGGATCAGTCCGATAATGCGCTGCAGTGTTTGACAGTCACACAGGATCCCAGATCCAGCTGAATCCAGGAGGTCGTGACTGTTAAAGATGGATTTAGTAGCTTAAAAGAATTGAGCTTGCGTCTCATTTGAAACTGCTACACTGAAGAAACATTGTTCCAGACAATCCTGTTTAATGTCTTTTTTTTTTTTTTGCAGGGGGATCTTTAAATTACTGGTTAATTTCCAGTTGGAAAACAAAGACAATCCTTCATACACAGGTACATTTTTAACCAACTGAAGTGCTTTTTTTTTTTTTTTTCTTTTAATAATTTCCGTTTTGTTTTTTTGGCTGGATCATGTTTATGTTTCATGTTACTTGCAGGATTGTCGTTCCAAGATTTCTACCAGCGCTGCCGTGAGGCGTTCTTGGTGAACTCTGACCTCACCCTGAGGACTCAGCTGACTGAGTTTAAAGACCACAAACTGATCCGAACCCGAAAGGTAAATTTTTTTTTTTTTTTTTAATCCTAAATCTGGTTGAGCCACTTCAGCTGCAGTCCTGTTGCTCATTGCTGTCACTCTGTCCGCAGGGTGCAGACGGAGTGGAGTACCTCACCGTCGCGGTGGAAGCGAGCACTTTGATGGATTTCTTAGAAAATGAGGAGGGAGACTGAGGAAAAGAGGCAGCAGACATATAAAGTGTACTTTCCAGCAGAGATTGTCTATTTATTCATTATTGAGGCTTTTCATTACACCTGGCTATCATGACACAAACCACCCTGATAGACTTTGTTAAAAGTGATCATTTCATGCAAGTAAGTAGGGAATTGTCACTCCCCCTGATGGAACACTGACAGATACTTTTTCTGACATCTTTGTAAATAAAAGCAACTAAAAAGTTAATGTACTTTATTTGATCGCAGAAATATTTACATTCAGCAAAACATACATTCTTTTGTTAAAGACATATTCGAGGATTCTCTGCCTATTTCGTGCACTGCGCATGCACGGCTCCCTCCGCATGCGGACTGTGGGGAGCGTGCCCGTCACCCGCATGTCAGTGTGTTCACATCCGCGCAGCTGGAGCATCGTCTTTCCGCATAGGATTAAAACACATTTCTAATCATGTCGGACTCTTTTTCCAATCATACATAAGAATACGATCCGTAAAGTAGTGTCGTACGTGTTTATGCAACAGAAACACATTTGAAGGTGTCCAAAGGCGAGCTCAGGGAGGAAAGAAACCTCCCGTAGAGCAGAAGGGCAAAAGCTCGCTTGATCTTGATTTAAAAAAAAAAAATTATTTTGAGGACATCTTGGTAGAAAAAAACATAATAGAATGCAAATCACAATAAAAGAGGTGAAGTGGAAAAATGTGACATGGGTGATGCAAGTGAACTGAAGTAAAATCTTCGCACTGATTGCGGAGACACATCAGGGCTGAATGTCGACGGTTTTCTGCGTTGGCGTTGAATCCTGTAGCGTTTGTGAGTCCAGTGTGTAGATCTGAAGTCTGTTCTGTGTCGCCGTGTGCACAATGTGAAGCTCGTCCTCATCCAAATCCCTCAGCAGCAGCAGCACTGCATCCAGAGTGTGTCTCTGGAAACGGAATTCACTCAGTTTTAATAAGAATTAAAGTTATTCCAGCACCATTTGAATACTTTTACATGTCAGGTGGAAACTATTGGAAGAAGTTGTACCTTGATTGATTTCTGTTCTCTGGTTGATGGAGAGGAAGGAGAGAACTTGTCTCTGGGGAGGGGCTTCATTCCCAACTCTTCTCTGATTTTGCTAAATGACGACAGTTATATGTTTGGCATTACTAAGCATTTATTAGATCAACAAACTTGAATTCTGTGTGATTTGTTTACATCAACAGCACGCACTTGGTTTCCTGCATGTTGTAGTTGAGCGGATCGACCTCGGTCTCCGTTTCTGCCAGACCGTTGGTGGGGAGCTGGTTTTGGAAACTCCCTGGTGGCGTGGTGACCTCTTCACCCTCCACGAGAGCCAGGGCAAGTTCATCCTCTGTCACTACTGAACACACAAAGTAAAGTAGGACCAAATCAGTGTTTTACCTGAGAAATCGGAATGTCAGCTGTTTCAAAGGAAAAAACACTCACCCTGATTGTCGAGCTTCTGCAGTCGAGGCAGGCAGCGCAGCACAGTGAGTCGATACCGGCTGGGGTCGGTCCCACAGCAGGGGTTCTCAGCCAACCAGAGCACTCTGAGACGGCTCAGCCGGCGCAGATGGGACAGTTCGGACAGAGATGGGATCGTGTTCCTCCGTAGGTACAACTCACTCAGACACAGACAGCCGGACAGAGGAGCAAGCGATGAGATGCTGTTTACACTGCAAACAGAAAAAAAATCCAGCAGTCAGTGATCATCCCAAATAACTACAGATACTACAGTACCATGCCGATTTATTTTGGATGGGGAGCAAGAACAAACTGACCTCAGTGTCAGCACCTCAATGTTGGGCATCTGAGAGAAGATAGAAATCTAGAAATACACACGCATTTTAATTAAACCTGGATTAGAACAGCAAACTTTTCAGATTGAGTAGTCCAGTGCAAAATGTGACGAGCAGAAGAGGTTTGGGTACTCACGTCTGTCAGCTTGCATCCCCTGCAAAAGCGATACAAAAATAACATAAATCTGCATCTTACTACCAACAGACCAACAGAACTGCGTTTGTGCTGACTGGTAAACACTCACCAGCAGTTCAGCTTCCTCACGCTCTCCAAGTCGGAGGCCTTGGCCTTTGCAAGAACCAATTTCCGTGTCAGCTTCATTGTATATCACTAAACGTGAGTGTGAATAAAGAATATCCTCACCGACTTATGTGCTCACGGACCAGAAAGGCCGCATCCTGAGGGAGAAAGTGGAAAAACATTTCATGTCAGCCCGAGTTGCGGGATGTTCTCATCCGCAGCGGAATGCGCACGCGCCGTGCCTGCACAGCGTCCTTGGTAACGGGTTAATTTGCTTCCTTTTTAAATTTTACTAGATACAAATATGTGTTACATTTTCAGCTTAGAGGACAATTTTAAGTTATATTTTAATGAATAAAAAATAGCATTTGTATCGTGAGGGTTAATTATATTAGAACTACATATCCCATAATGCACCGGGAGGAAGTTGGTAAGCCGCGTCTGCGCGTTGAGGATTTCCTCTTTGGACCTCCGTCTCCTCTGAAACGATGGTGAGCAGAAATGATCCACTAACAATCTACGTCAATCCAATTCATCTGCAGCTATTATCGTTATAAACACACACCCAGGCGGTTTGCGGGGACGGTGTTCTTCAGACATGACCACTATCTGCGTGATGCGGTGCTTGATGTAGTAATAAAAAGGATGTTTTCATGCCCGGTTGATAAAAATGGCTACCGCCATTGAGCACTGAACCGGGCGGGCAGTGTCACATTAGTTTCATTGAATTGACGAAATGCGCACTATTCTGTGTAAAGGCGATACATGTTATCACTTATATACCCGTCATTTTTCTCTTAAAACCTCTAAACTGCGCCTCTAGGTCAAACGCAGGTCGTTGAGCTAGCTATGTGGCTAACGCTGGAGAAGCTTGCATAAAGTTGCTGGTTAGATCGTGTCACGCCGTGTATTCACGTTTCATCTAATAGTGGACAAAGTTAATCAGCCTTCAACCTTAAAATCAGCTGATCCTAAGTGGCCACCCGTGTATGTATGATGTGCAAAGAGGCGAACTGACTGAATCATTCAGGCCTGTCTGTTTCTTACTGCATTCTGTATTGTTAATTTTCATGCTGTTCTATTTTCCTCAGGCCAAACGCACCAAGAAGGTGGGGATCGTGGGTAAATACGGCACCCGTTATGGTGCTTCGCTGAGGAAGATGGTCAAGAAAATTGAAATCTCCCAGCACGCCAAATATACCTGCTCTTTCTGTGGCAAGGTAAGGATAAACACAGGCTTCACTCAGAATCCTGGATGCATTAAGTTTAGCCAGAATGCTGTTTCTCTGGGATATAAAGACACATGGCAAAAACACATTTTCTTTCAAGACAACATTGCTTTGTAGTTGATGACAATTATTTTATTTTCATTACAATGTGGTGACTTAAAGTTAAAAAATGTGAATTTTCCTTCTTACAGGAACAGAATGCAATGGATTTTCATTGACACTAACATAAGTCTTGTTGAACCTTTTTATTTTTTGTAATTGCAGACCAAGATGAAGAGGAGGGCTGTTGGTATCTGGCACTGTGGGTCCTGCAGGAAGACTGTGGCCGGAGGTGCTTGGACATACAAGTATGTTTTTTTGGCTCCGACGTCAAGCTGTATTCTACATTGTTGTTGTGATGGTTTATTCAAAGTAAATTGTACAGTCATACTGATAGTAGTATGGTTAATATTGCTTTCACTCACACATCAGTAGATTTTGTCACCTTCTGATCATCTACATTGTTGCATTTAATTGGGGAAACTGCCTTCAGTTTATTCCGAATGATGCTTGGATAAAATGTTATTGATTGAAGATATAGTAAAATTTCATAGTGCAAGCCAGTCGTCATTGCTTTTTTTTGCCAAAATCATATCCGTCCTGTAAATGGAGCAACACAGTTTCCACACACATAAAGCAGGATCATGTTTCTCTTATGCTGCTCTATGAAGCTGCTTTCTTCACCTGTATTCAACTTAAAACATTTTTCTTTTCTTTTTTTTCTTGCAGCACAACATCCGCTGTCACAGTAAAATCTGCAATCAGGAGACTGAAAGAGTTGAAGGACCAGTAAACCAGTGCGGCACAGTCGCTGGTGGATTTGGGACTTTTTCTATAATTTAACCGACCGGGACATGGCCTCAACATCCAAAAATAAAACGGTCTGGAGCGGAGTTCTTGTGTCTTTCTACATTAGTTTATTTTTGTGTGTGTGTGTGTGTGTGTGTGTGTGTGTGTGTGTGTGTGTGCGCGCGCGCGCGTGAATTGCACTGACCTTACAAATGAGATTTCTTAGAACATACAAATCTGTCATTGTCAGTGCAGGTGTACGTATTGAAGGTTGGAGAGATTGGACTCATAATCCAGCTGCATGGAAAGTTACCTGATTCCTCAGCACTTTACACTAGAAAAAGACTGATTGGCAGCTTTATGCATCCTTGATCATGGCTCAGCGTGCCCTGATCAGAGGATTTCTGTGAGGTGATATGTTAATACTTTTCTGGGGGGGGCGGGGGTTGCTAGTGATGAGTACTGTGTCCCAAGTTTTAGTGACAATTAACTAGTGTCAGTAACCCGAAGCTAACGGTGTGGAGAGAGATCTCCTGTATACATACAGCAGAGTTTAAAGAAAATATTACTTGAGTTGTGATGAACAGATGAAGGATCACTAAGTTAGTGTGGCACTACAATGAAAGGAAAATATTCTCCAGTGGTTTAGAGCAATTTGAGCTACCAGTCATTTCAAACTGCTGCACACTACTGACAAAGGGACAATTCAGCTTTTCCCTTGAAGATTTTGAAGGTTTTTCTTCACTGCTTGAGCAACATCTAAAGTAGAGAAGAGCCTCTTCCTGTGATCAAGTGGAATTTTAAGAGGGTGATTGTTATGGTTTATACAACCCCTAGCAAAAAGTATGGAATCGCCAGTCTTGGACGAGCACTCAGACATTTTATTCTGTAGAAAAAAACTCAGATCACAAACATGAAACAATCACAAGGTCATTCCAAAGTGCAACATCTTGGCATTCATAAACACTTAAAAAAATTAAGAAAAAACATTGTGCCGGTCATTAAATGTTACTTTTATAGAGCAAGTGCAGGGAAATAAGGAATCGCTCCATTCTGAGGAAAAAATTTTGGAATCACTCCATTTCGAGTAGAGAATAAGGACTCACCTCTACTCAATTTCCTTTCCTTAATTGGGCACCTGCCTCAGATTACATCTGCTCGTTAGTCAGCAGTTAAAAACAGTGCAGTTATCACACCTTGAAAACAGAAAATGCACTAGACAAATGAAGAAATGGGAGGAAGCTGGACTCTATGTATGTGACAGAACTGCAAAATCGCTAAAGGAAATGGGATTTTCATACAGGAAAGCTAAAAGGAAGCCATCATTGACGCTTAAACAGAAAAGAACAAGACTGCAATGGGCTAAGGAGAGGCAATGGTGGACTGTGGATGACTGGATGAAGGTTATCTTCAGTGATGAGTCACGAATCTGCATTGGACAAGGTGATGGTGCTGGAACTTTTCTTTGGTGCCGTTCCAGTGAGATTCACAAAGAGGACTGCCTAAAGAAAACATCAAAATTCCCACAGTCCTTGATGATATGGGGCTGCATGTCAGGCAAAGGCACTGGAGAGATGGCTGTGGTTAAATCTTCAATAAATGCAAAAGTTGACATTTTGGACAGCTTTCTTATCCTTCAGTTGAAAAAATGTTTGAGGATGATGAAATCATTTTCCAAGATGACAATGCATCATGCCACGGAGCAAAAACTGTGAAAGCATTTCTTGGAGAAAGATGCATCCAGTCAATGTCATGGACTGCAAATGGCCCAGATCTCAACCCAGTTGAAAACCTGTGGTGGAAATTGAAAAAATTGGTCCACAGCAAGGCTCCGACCTGCAAAGATGATCTGGCAACTGTAATCAAAGAGAGTTGGCACCAGATTGATGAAGAATAATGTTTGTCACTCATCAAGTCCATGCCTCAGAGACTACAAGCGGTCATAAAAGCCAGGTGCAACTAAATGCTAATGATGTGTTTTGATTGTTTTTTTATTTGTTTTTCATGATTCCATATTTTTTTCCTCAGAATGGAGTGACTCCATATTTTTTCCCCTGTGCTTGGTCTATGAAAGTAACATTTACTGACTAGCACAATGTTTTTTCTGAATTTCTTTTTGTGTTTCTGAATGTGAAGGAGTTGTACTTTTGAAAAACTTCATTATTGTTTCATGCTTTTTATCTGAGTTTGTTCAACAGAATAAAATATCTGAGTAAGTGCTCGTCCAAAACTGGTGATTCCATACATTTTGCTAGGGGTTGTAGAATAATACTGAGATGAGGGCAGCTCTCAATATTATTGGACACATCTGGTAAAATAAACAGCATCCTTAGAGCTTAGAGCCTACATAAGGTCATGTTATTTCTTAACATTAAGTATTTGTTTGCTTCTGTTCTTTGAAGTGTAAAAAGAATACTAGCCATAGAGAACAGCATAAAACGTTCATTAAAGTGCAAAAATGTTAAGCAGTTGTGCAGAAAAATCACACAAAGCATGGGAAAATTTGTTTTAAAAAATGACAGAAGTATATTGATTCAAAAAAAGCTGCAAACGTGAAAGGGAACTTTCATAAAAACTGTCTTCCCGCTGTAATGTATGACAAAGGTTTTCAAATCAATGTGGACAGATACTGACACTCCAAAAAATTGTTTTTAGGTTCCCATTTTACATATTTTAGGGATACTAAATTTCCAGGACTCTATGGTAGTTCATTTTAAACATGTTTTGATCATTTTCACGACTGAAGAGTGAGAGCATGATTCCAAGGTGCATTTGCATTCGTTGTCCTCCAGGGGACGCTATGCGTCACCTCAGCACCAGAGAGCGCCGTGTCACCTCAGCTTTGTCCAGCAGAGGGCGCTGTGTGTGTGGAGCAGCCTCCGGCTCCGCCCCGGTGAGGCTGTTCTGGATGGTTGCTCCTCAGCCGCGGCTCACAAACAGACATGGCGGCCGCCAGTGTGTTCAGACCTGGCTTGTTCAAGCATAAAGTCGCAATAGTTACCGGCGGAGGGACCGGTATCGGTAAAGCCATCTCCGCAGAGCTGCTGGAGCTCGGTGAGTCGTGCTGGAAAAACCCGGAGACGTTTCTTTTTCGTGTGTTTGGTTTGCAGAAACACGACAGTGAGCTGCAGCTGAGTGACTGCAAGGATGTGAACTTCGACACACATCCTGAAGTCATGTCGCACTACTCTGAACTTCAGGAGAGCACAGCAACTGCTCTGAGGATCAACTCTGTGGTTTTGGAACACACTCCCCAACAACTCCTCCATAAAATCACACACTTTAATTTATCTGAACTAGCTTTCAGTCTTTTCAGTACTGTGGTGGCTTGATCTCCCTCCTGAAACTCCCTCTCTCTCTCACACACACACACACACACACACACTTTTTTTATTTGATTGATGCTTATCTTCAGGAACGTCGTTTATGTGATGTTGCCTTGCCATTTCATGAAGATAAATGAATACAGTTTGCGAAGTATGTGAGACTCCTACTTTGCAAAGAGCAAATCTGTTTTCATCCCATAAGACGCTCTGGTCGATCTCACTGAAAGTATTAGCTGGACTGTAAATATCATCAGAATTCAAATTGCAATTCTGCTTGAGTCATAGCAGCAAAACCTTTAGTGTGACTGTAGTGATAGTTACAGGATTTACTGGATATTTCAAGTTATGGTATCTTAACTTGTCCAAGAAGAAGCCAGTAGACTGACTCTTTTTAAACTTTCTGGATGGCTCTTGCTGTGTTGTTCACCACTCTACATTTAATTGTGTGAAATGTTTTGTCCTCAGGCTGCAATGTGGTGATCTCCAGCAGGAAGACTGAAAGGTTGGAGGCAGCAGCTCAAGAAATGAGACATAAAATCCCTCCCTCCAGTCCTGCAAGTGTCACAGCTTTACCCTGTAACATCCGCAATGAGGATGAGGTGGGCACGGCTTCCTGCTGATTAAGAAGCGTTTTCAGTGCGTGGTTTAATCATTTGGTCTCCATTCTGGATCAGGTGAAGACTCTGGTCTCGTCTGTGTTGGAGCGACACGGCCGAATAGACTTTTTGGTGAACAACGGAGGAGGTCAATTCAGCTGCCCAGTGGAAAACATGTCCTCCAAAGGCTGGAAGGCGGTGGTGGACACCAACCTGACAGGAACCTTTCACTGCTGCAAGGAGGGTAGGCCAGCACACATTTTAACACTATTCCAGCGTGTGCAACCTTCACACGGCTGGTGTTCCTCCACACACAGTCTACGCGGCGTGGATGAAAGAGCATGGCGGCGTGATCATCAACATCATCGCTGACATGTGGAAAGGCTTTCCAGGCATGGCGTAAGAACCACCATGAATAGCTTACACATGTATGGTCTGACTGACACGTGTTTTTCCACTAACGGTTTGGTCCTCTTGCTTACAGCCACACGGGAGCAGCAAGGGCAGCAGTGGACAACTTAACCAAGACTCTCTCCGTTGAGTGGGCGTCGTCTGGAGTGCGGGTCAACGCCGTTGCACCTGTATGTACAGCGTGTGAGTTTGGGTGGTTGCTTGTAATTATGTGCTTTACTGACGGTTGTGTATGTGTTTGGTAACAGGGCACAATCTTTTCAAAAACTGCAATGGAGAACTACAAAGAGCTCGGGCCACACATTTTCAAAATGTCGTCATCGTTTAACCTTGCAAAACGACTGGGATTACCTGAAGAGGTGTGTAACCACATCGTGACAGCTTTTACGCACCAAGGAAAGTGGTGACTGTAGCTTTATCATTGCTAGAAATTCTTGATCAAAAACTACGCACTACATTGTGTTTGGTTGTAGTAGGTAACAGATATACCATGACTTAATAAGACAGAACAGGCCCATAACACCAGTTCCGCCTGTGTTTTGAGATTAGCAGTTATGATTGTATTGTGGTGTCACACCCCCAACTGTTTTTTTTTTTTTATTTTTTCAATCCTCCTTCTCATTTGTTTACTGTATTTCTTCAGATTTCATCCGTGGTTTGTTTCCTGCTCTCGCCTGCTGCTTCCTACATCTCTGGAGCTACACTCAGAGTTGATGCAGGACAAAGTCTGTACCCCTCCATGTGGGAGGTACCAGGTAAGACAGCATTTAAAAGTTTAATTACTTATTTATCGCATTGATGTTACATCGTTTTAGCAAGTAATTTTCTTTGTCAACAGCTGCCCGGCTGTGTTTAACGAAATCTGTCTTTGTTGTTTATCTCCAGACCACAGTGCATGGTCCGAGGCTCCAAAAGGGGAGAACCTGGATGCCCTGAAGACACTGCTCGATCCAAAAAGCAAACTCTAATTCACTTATCAACAGTACAAACCACCAAGATCCGCAAACCACATGAGAAAATGATCTGAACCTATACTATAAACATGAAACTAGTATTTAATAAACACTTTATTTTGGGTCTGTTGCAAATGTATTCCACTTCCCAGTAGAATGGCAGGTCAACATCTTCGTTGTAGCTGCGCCTGATGAGGGACACGGTACACTAGATGTAAAGACAAGTGCGATTAAAGTAAAACTGTGTGAATGGGTGAGCCAGCACAGTCAGACAACACAAACACATCACAGGCTAATGAGCAACATGCTCCTGTCTCTGCTGTGTAAATCTGCTGGCTATGAGTAATGGGATATTGACTTGAAGAAAACAATGTCCATATGGGGTGTGTGATTTATTATTAAATCTGTTTAATGATTGTATGTAATTGAAGCAACATTAGTGTGATGCACTGTTTCACTGTTATATAAGAAATTATTGACACACTGATACACAGCAGTTTTTCTGTGTTAATTTATGTTGATGTTTCTGAACCGAATGTTTGTAAGAGCTCAACAATTTGAGTCATGTGATCTTCTACAGAAATGTGATTTTGTTTAACCCATACAAACTTAATGTTTATGTGGAAGCCTTTTATTAATCCCCGAGGGAACTTTTCAAAACATAGAAAATACTTGTAATACAACTGTAATGCAGACAGTTGTCTAAGTAGAGCAACTGAATGAATTCTGACCACACGCTAATTTCCGTTTCTTAAATGTGGTGTTTGCATAGCAAACATTCAGTGTTTGTATGGCAAACTGATTTTTATTGATGCAATTAAAATTATTTTCTTTATGAAAGCTGTTGTTTTACTCATAAATGTCACAAAAACTCTGGATGCATAAAGAAATATTTCAGTTGAAGATTGATTCCTAAAATCTCATTACAGCAGATTCCTTTAATCTTTATCCAAATATGGCATTGTATCTAAAAACATCCACTAGCTAGATAGATAAATACTTTGAAATTCAGCATGTCTTCCATCTTCACTACAATCAAAATAATTTCTAAATTTACATGTATAAACTGATGAAACTAAACACAAATCAGATTAAGTATTAAGAACTCTGTTAGAGTAGATACATTAATACTAAATATTCACAATAAAGGGGAAGGACAAAGCAGAAAAACACTTGTACTGATAAAGTGAACTAACATGGTCTGTGTGGTCATTATGCACGACGCTGTGTAAGTAAGTGAATTCAAATATGTCCACCTGTATTCCTCCATGTTTGTTTACTTAATAAATAAAGTTCACGACCCTGCTGCTGAAAACGTTTGTTTAGTTTATTGTGTATTTTTGTAATGTGAGGAAACGTGAGAGAATTTTGTCCCCAGCACGGTGCCGTAGTTCTGCCGTAAACCTCTCGCTCTGTCGTAATCGGTTCCTGTCGCACCAGAGGTCACAACAAGCGGTTCAGGTAAGAACGCTTTGCTGAGCTAAATTCACGCGTTTCTTCTAATTTCTTAAATGTTAAAATACAACAGGAGCACAAATAACGCGAGCAAACAACACGTCTCACAGTAAATGTTTCCGCCTCGTGTCAACAGTGGTTTGCCAGTGGTTAGCACGATGCTAACTGTTAGCAGCGTTAAAGACAAAACAACATCTATTAATTTACCAGATAATACAATCAGTGATCAGAGTAAATAATGTATCTATAAACTGACAAATAAGACTCCTAGCAAGTGCTGATTTCATGCTTTTGTGATGTTTCATTTGGAAGATTTACTTTGAACATGTCTGATCAGTGTCTATGTAAAGCATCGTAAACATTGCCAATCTGTGTTGTTGAATTGTAATAGTTTTATATGTTTTCTAATGTTATTGACACTCTTGGAAATGGAATTTGAATCAGATTTATTGTAGGAATGGGCTGCAGCTATGTGAAAAATGAATGAAAGTTTTAAAAAGAGGTACAGGTTTCTGTCTGTAAATGGTTAAAAAAAAACAACAATGATAAAGGTATTTGTTTTTGTGACTTTTTTTTATTCCTCACAAAAGGTTTTTTAATCATACATTGACAAAAACACACAGATCTTTCTGGATTCTGAAGGTGCTGAATAATAAGTGGTATTTGCTGTATCTCAATCACTGAAAATATGCAAACTACACTAAGATTCAAATGTCGTTTCTTCAGCTAAAGGCTTATCAAATAAAAATAAAAATCATAACCAACTGCCCTGTGTGTGTGTGTGTGTGTTCAGTATGGGTGGTGACCACGGCCACAGCAAGATGTCGATGCCAGACTGGAAACAGTGGAAGATCGAGGGAACGCCGCTGGAGTTCACACAGCAGAGGCTGGCAGCCAGGGGCCTCAAGGATCCATGGGCTCGGTCTGTATATCTGTTCCCTTGTGAGACGTATCTGCACTTTGATTTCTTTAAAAAGCACCACTTCAATGTACTGATTTTCCGATACTGATATTAATCAAGGAATTGATTGGCGAGTTGTATGTTCAGTAGTGCAGTCTGTCATGTTTCTTTAATTGTGGGGTCAGTTTGTGTCTGACACCGCCGCCTGTCGCCCTCTGCAGGAACGAGGCATGGAGGTTTTCAGGCGGCTTTGCTCGTGCTGTGACTCTGTCTGACGTTCTGCTGAAAGGATTCAAGTGGGGGTTTGCAGCGTTTGCCGTTGCCCTGGCTGTTGAATACACCCTGTTCCCTCCTAAGAAGGGTGGCCACTAATGCTCTTTGTTGTCTATTGGACTGAGATCATACCCAGTGGAATCTAATAATCTGTATTTTCAGTGTATTAAAAGTTTATTTGCTCACCATGCCACTTGATTTTCTGACATCCTCATTTTTTCAAGGTTGTGATTATATTTTTTCCCCCCGTACAAAGATCAAGATGAAAAACAAACATTCTATTCCTGCTTCCTTTTTCTGCTCAGTTTTCTGAAGCATAGTTTCATACATTTTACTGTCAGTATCACTAAAACCACCACTACAGTGGCCAGCAGTGCTGCTACATCCAAACAATAGTACTGAAACCAGTTGAGGTCGTGAACAGCTGCCCTGAGGTGCTTTGCTCCTTTATGTCGCATCACAAATTCTGTCCAGAACACTGAGAGGGTGAGTGGATCAACAGGCCGGTCTGTATGAATAGCGGACAGCCTCTGTATGTTCTCTTTGTACCTGGACACACACATTGATGGGAGGGGTTAAAAGATAAAACCGGTTTTATGGCATGAATAACAAAAAGCGTGAACTGTAACCTAGATGCATGGAGGTGAGACTATGACCCCTCACCTGGTGTTGTTGATGATCTCGTTCAGTCTTTCAACGATGTCTTCTGTCGTCACGGACATGATATTCAAAATAGCTCCCACACCCCTGCTTGCCATCTTGTGGGCGTTGTCAGGCTGGTCCCCGGTAACTGGCACCATCAGCATTGGGACCGCGTGACACAGCCCCTCAAACAGACCATGTGAGCCAGCATGAGTGATGAAAGCCCGAGCTCCAGGATGCGCTAACATACAACAAAAAGAATCCCCTTCTGTCAGTTCAGAGTAACATACGCCATATTCAAGGTTGTATTTCAGTGAACACACAGACCTAGTAGGTCATTCTGAGGCACCCAACTCATCATTTTCACATTCTCTGGTAGATTTTCAGGAATCGGTCCAGTGTACCTCCATATGACCTGTAAAACAATGATTGATTTGACCTCGCCTTGATTCATCCCTTATGATTTGTATTTCTATATGACTCCGTACCTTCTGTGGAATCTGTCTGAAGGCCTCTACGAAGACAGATGTAGTCTGTTGTGGTAGCTCAGACAACATGCTTCCCAGAGTAAAAACCACAAAGCCATGCTCTCCCGATACCCACGACTCCAACTCCTGCCAAACATGGGTGCACATACATGAATCACAGTTTGTGTTCATCTACCTGCATTGCAATGGATTTTGAAAAGTTATCTCTGGGGCTTACATCAGGAAGAGGCTTTAGGACATGACAGTTGATTCCACCAACTGTTATTATATTAGGCATGAGGGGACGAGGGAACTCCAGGGTGAAGTCAATCCTGTTTAGACAGAATATCAGTGGAGATATACCTAATTTCCCTCTGTGAGCGGCTTTCACAACAACAAATAATAGTGTATGAGCTGGTGTGTTCCTCTCCAAAAATGTCAATAAATTCCGTCTGTACATGTTACCTAAGCAGCCAGATATCAGACTCTGATAGCACTTGTCTTATGCCCACATCCTCTCCTAAAAACTGGGCGGCGATTTGATCAAAGCGCCAGAAGAGAAATTTGCACATCAGAGGTTCCATTAAAGCGACCTGTAGGTTAGAGGGCACACAAGAGTAAACAAATGAGTAAAGAGGGCGGCTGGTTGTTAAACAGGTTAAACTTTAACAGCGCTACAACTCAAGTCAGACACTTTTGGCATACGTGCAGGTTAGGTTTATATAGGTCACATGTAGGTGAAATGAGGAGGATAGACAATGTCTTAATTATTCAAACTGAACATTCTTTGTGAGTTTTAAAAGGGAATGTTCATAGTGAATAATGACAAAACAAATATGGAAAGTTTGGAGCAGAATCTGCAGGTACGGTTTACTAAATGCAACAGCAAAACTCAGGATTTGCACTTCTCTCCAGTGTTGACCTCACCAAAGAGTTGATGACTCTCTCCTTGAAGGTCATTTTGTCTGTGTATCCAGTAAAAAACCGAGGCACATATGAGGGTGGGAACGGGCAGCCTGCAGCCATCATATCCATGGAGCAGGGAATACCCCTCAGCAAATTAATGGTGGGAAGACCTGAAAATAATGTAACTGTTAGTAGAGAGAACATATAAAATAGCACGAGCACACAGATAGTCCAGTGGAAGAAAAGTCACCTAATTTGCGGGCAACTAATGAGCCTGTAGGCACCATGGGGTCGGTCAGTACAGCATCGAAGTCCTATTGAGTGAAAGAGTGAGAGGAAGCAAAGAAAAAACAGGGCGTGGGGGATCAATTTACCTGTGATATAGTTGTGACTAAAACCTTCATTAGTACCTGCTGAAATTCTGTGTAAACTATGAATGACATCCATGGTTTCCTCCAGTGTGCTGTGATATCCAGTAATATCGACATGCTGACTTTTTGGATAGCACAAATACATTTTGGTGTTGTTGGCACTTTATCTCTGACTATTTTTATGCTTTAGTGAAACACATTTAACAGATGCACAGTGAGATGAGAATCTGACTGGAAGAGAAAGCAGCACTGAATATGAATCCATCCAGAAGCACTTTCTGCCGTTCTGTTCACTCTCCACCAACATATCACAGTATCAAGTGTTACAGGTTTTTCAAAGCTTGCGTTGCATCAGATCTGACAGGTAATATGTTGATCCGGTGTGTGTTCACTCACCTGCTGTGCCAGATGTGAGATTATGCTTTCATTGAACAGCAGGCCCTCTGCAGTGGTGTGGATTATATTTGAAATTCTCTGGAAATGTGAGTATCCTTTCTTTACTTTTTCCAAGAATGAAGGAGGTGACTTTTCCAAAATGTCTTTGTTTTCAGACATCACATTGTCTAAATGAGCCTGGTCAAAAGGAACCGGATGGATCAAGGTGTGGTAATGTTTTCCGGGGCCCATTCGCATGTTGACCTCCGGGATTACCACAGTGACCCTGTGCCCCCGCCGACCCATTTCCTCGGCGATGGCCTTTACGCCCACCCAGTGACTCCCATCCATTGGCACCACCAGCAAGTGACCTAAAAAAGCTGAAGAATCAGTGCGTGTCGGTGGAGCGGAGTCCATGGCTTCAGCTTCTTTGGTCTGCTGCCCTGGATTTTCTGACCCAGATCCACTGCTCGTGTCTGCGGCAGCATTCATCTTCATCGCCGCGGCCAGCAGCAGAAGCACAAACACTGCCGATTTCCTCATTGCTGTCCCTTTCTGTGGATTGTGTCTCACCGAGTCCGACAGAAACCAAACTGCAGGGTGCAGAGACTGAAAAAACACCACTCCTATTGAAAAGCTTTTCAAGCTTTCCACTCCCCCTCCGGCTTGTCACTGCAGGCTGCATGAATACCTGTCTGATTTAGTGATTGTGTTCAAAGTCCTGTAATCACATGTGACCTCTGTCCTCAATACCTTGTGCAGGCCATTGATAAGTGTTGTTCACTCACTGAAATTGAACAGAAATGAAAACAAAGGGCATAAATACACAGATAACGTGTAATGCTGGGAGGAACCTTCAAAAATTCCCTCCAGAAGTGACAATTGAATATATTTTTTTTTAATTTGTCACAGGAAACTCTGCAGCGGCTGCTTGGTTGTGGAAAAACCTGTTTGGGCTCCCATGTCACTGCGTTGAGAGGATTTAGCTCCGGTTTGTGCTGGAAGCTGTCAATCAGATCTGGCAACCCTCGACTTCCGCGACGTCACTACGTCAGCACGTAAACGCGGGAATTTGAGCGCGAGCCCAACACAGTGAAATATGAAGGTTTAAAAACGACCCAAGTGGCTGCTTGGCTTCTTCCCCGGTGGCTTTAGCGCGAACCGGAGCGCCGCGTTAAAGTTGTGGCGGCGAGACAACCGATCCGAGTAAGTAGCTCCGCTTCGGGGACTCGCCGTGTTGGAGAGTCGCTCCGGTTTTGTTTGTTCAGCTTTCTGATCGATCACGGACTAGTTCAGATCAGCCACCACTGCAGTCCTCATCTTTAAAGAAACACGTCCATCTGTGGGTTCTGGCTTCTGCAAAACGATTGATGAAGAACTATGCGGCTTTAATCCCCGTGATATGAATCAGCCGTTCAAAAAAATAGTGAAGAAGAACCTCAAAAACCTTAAACAATGTATCCGCTACAACTTCGTTCATTAACAAATTGCCCAAATATAGCTATTCCCCATATAACCAGTCTACGTATTTCGTGTTAAAACTTGATTATTTAATGCAAAAAAAATGTTCACTATTTTTTTTAAAGGCTGATTCGGATTAAAGCCGCACAGCTCTTCATCAATCGTTTTGCATACGTATGGGTTGTTTTAACTGATAAAGCGTTGACCATGTAGCTTGTTTCTCTTAACTTCAATCAGAAAATCAGGCTTATTTTTCATGGATGTAACTCATGTACTCTCAGCTCTATTATTCATCCCTCAAATACGTATTCCTGACAGCTGGAGCAGCATTTAAATATGTGTCAATCAGTGTTTATGGGCAGTAAGCATTGTTACAACAAAGAAAAGCAGCTTGGTAGAATGATAGAAGATAAACTCTCTGTCCAAATGTTGTTTTATGGGTTGTTCTTAAAAAAATGGAATCATGTCACATTCCACACGAGATAATTAGTAGAATGTGCTGTATCATTTCTGTTTTCATCATCTCATCACTGTGCTTTATGGATTTTTTTTTTAATGTTTCTCTGTTTTGCAGCGCATTTGAGTATTGTCTGAAGTAAAAAAAAAAAAAAAAAAAACCCCAATGAATCTTCGAAGCTCTTTCAAGCGCCAAAACAGCACGCGGAGCAGCCCTCAGAGTAGCTCCTCAGATGAAGAGGGCTCCAGCAAAGACTGAGAGGTTGTAAATGGGCGATGTCCAAACCCGAAGCTGCTGACAGTGCCATCGATACAACCAAGGAGGGGGAGTGTGACCTCCTAGACCTCATCTCCAGGGCTGCTGGTGTCGGGCACGATGCCGAGGATGCAGGAGGAGTGGCTGGAACAGTGTCTGACAGCGGACTGCAGGAGTCGGATGAAGACAGCGCCTCAACCTGCAGCAGCATCGCTTCCGGACCTTCAGTTCTCAACTCGGCCACCCCTAAGATGCTCTGCCCAGGATGTGTGATGCTCTATAGGAACGCAGGTGACGGACAACAACACCGATCAAAGAAAAACCGCTCGACACGGTCAGTTCAGTACGTTGTTGTCACATCAGGACTTTTCCACCACATGTACACATTGATGGGAACCCGAAAAAAAGTGTGTAATAGATTAAACATCCTAAAAACTTCAATTTTGTTCCTCAGATCCTACGTCTTTGACATGTGACCAGTGGGTTCTGCTGAAGAAATGGATGCCCAGAAGGGGATCTAACCTAAGGCGGTGAGCTTCAGTATGTGTTTGTGTGTGTGTGTGTGTGTGTGTTAACAAAGGTGACCCAGACTAACAGTGTTTCCACTGACTGCTGCCCCACTTTATCTTGCCAGGAAGTCTCTGAGTCAGCTTCAGTTTGACAAACATGTGGACGTGGAGGAATCACCTGGCTGCTGGAGGCCGCATCCTTTCCTCCAGAGGTAATGTCTTCAAACGAAACGCAAAAATCCAGCTTTCAGAAGTGACTTCAGCTCAACTCGACTTCAGACATAAAAACACTCATTTTCCATTTTCACCCTTTCCTGTAGTCTCATAGTGTTTTACACTGTTCTACAAAACAATCTTCTATTTGCAGCACCAGGAATGTAAAATGCTATTTTTGTTTAGCTTAACTGCAGATTTTCTAAATCCTTCCATTAGGCATCTCATCTGTTTACTTTGCAATAATTTTTCTCCATGTTTCAGTATGAGCACTTGCACTTCAGTGCATTTACTTGAATGTAAGGTAACGTGCATGTGGCGTATTTTTTCGTAAGGAATCTCCGATGTGTCACAAAGTCGTCAAACAAACCCAGCGGGAAGAAGAGCAGGAAGAAAAGGACAAGAAAAGACTCTCCTGAGCTTTATTCTGCGAAACAGCAGCGTCTCAGCGGTGAAAACGGCCGGCAGCGTGGCGGCATCAGCCACACAGAGGTGCTCTGCAACACCAGCCAAGACCTGGAGGGCGAGGCAGAAGCAGGCCTGAGTGAGGGAGTTACCCCCTGCTCGTCTGTAACCATGGAAACCAGCGAGCCGACAGCAGAACGGCCCGAGTTGAACCTGCACAAAAAGGCCAGAGGGTTCAGAAACCTGCTGCTTCAGTTACGAGGCAGCATGATCGTCAAGGAGACACATTCGTGGTGTAACTGAAGACTCTCTCCCTCATTAGTCCCCTGAATCAGAGCACTAATGACATTTTCATTTCATGTTTTATTTTGTTGCTGTGATGTTGCCAGAGTTTCTCTCTTTTCTCCATTCTTCTGCACTTTCTTGATTTATTATTAAACTGCATATGTTTAAAGTTTAATACGATAGTAATCATGTCAATAAATGTTTTTATTTACTTTTGTTTCCAGTTTGTTTTTCATACTCGCATCAAAGGTCGACACCCTTTAAGAAGCCGTCAGTAAGAACTAAATGTGACGTCATTACAGGATTGCTTTACGATATGAATCTCACTTTATGAAAATCTCTTATTTCTGTGCAGGTGTCAGGGGAGGTTCACATGTTCACTTTGTGAGTTTTCATAGAACACATTGGACAAAGCGGTTTGTAGACTCTGTTTTCATAAAGGAATTGGAGGAGCTGTCAAAGCTCAGGACAAAATAACACTGTCAAAACCAAAAAAAAAACATTTTCCATCTAGTGTAAATTCAGCTGGTGTGGTCTGAGTTTGTCAACGACGTCCTTATTTGATGTTCAAAATGTTTTTCTTGAATAGAACTGGGAGGAAGCGCCGAATTATATAACCTAAACATGGCTTTGTTGAGTACAATCAGTGAGCGAATGAATACTTTGCAGGTGGCAAGTTGTGTACAGCAGTCACATCCTGAAAACAAGGAAACTACAGCAGTTTATTTTGACTCTTCCAATTTCCTCTGACAGAATCCTCATCCAGGACGGCCCCGGCCTGCTTTCTGATGAGCTCCTACTTCAACAAACACGGCTGCTAAATTCACGTTGTGATCAGGTTTCATCAAAGGTGAGTGCAGCGGCAGAGAGCTCGGGAACCAGGGGTTGAGAAACACTTGTCTTTTTTATTTTTGACTCCACAAGGAGGCGCCACTGGTATGAGATTAAAACTGGAAATCACTGCACTTGTAGTCTTGTCTCCAATGATGCTACAGTAACTTCAATTAAATACTAAATCTCAACTGAATAATTAACGGAATAACTTTGTGATGACCACTGTATTTATTTTTTTGGGTAAACATGTCGAATAGTTTCCATTTCTCAATAATCAAAGCTACTCAATTCATTTGTATCTTGAGTTCGAGCTTGAAAAGCAATAATTAGCACATTCAATAAATACTATTAATATGTAACTTTAGTGATTTAGAAAAAAAAAAAATCTCAATTTAACCTCTACTGGGTCAGATCAGTGAAATAACACCGTCGCCTGTATTATATCGACTCCAAACCACTGATTTACCACAACAGGTATCATTATTAAAGGCAAGTTGAAGAACTCTTCTAAATGTTGTCATTTCTTTTCCAACATGCTGCTCATGCTATTTCAGGAGAAATAGCTTTGGCTGCAATGATGAGAGGCCTGTTATAAGAATGCATTTGTGGGATGAGCGCAGAGAGGAGTGTGTGAGTTGAACCCCAGGAAGAAGCGTTCAGATTTTCTCTACTAAAGCAAAACTGGTTTTTATTATCAAGTTTTTTACAAATGAAGTCATTAAAATCAATCCACATAATGGGCTCTGCAGCTCATCCTACAAATGCATGACTAATGCACAAAAGAAAAAAGTCCACCAAACCTCTGTTTCTTTCATTTTTCTGCTCTGTTTAAAGTCTTTGTGTTCTCATAAAGATGTCAAAAAGTCCAGAGTCATAAAATTTCCCATTCTTCTGACGAATCAGAAGAACTTTTCTAAACCGTCAAGACAACTGGAGCGCACATGCTCCAAACCTGAGGACTTTTCTGCAGCCGTGTTTTTGTTTTTTCTGTCTCTCTTTGGAGATTTTCACGCTGATACCAATGAATACTGAGGAAGGGTGGGGAAAGGGAGACGGAGATAAGCGCGCGGGGGTTCAGTCTTCACAGTTTAACAGTTATTTTTGTGGAGATTGTTTGTTGTTTTGGAGTAGCGTTTACTTTTAGGATCAGTATGCTGCGGGAGGATGGGGATTTACAGCCAGAGCTGCCAGGAAACGTGTCTGCTGGCAGAGTTGACTTTATTAAACAGATTTCATCCTATTTGTTGCTTTACCACCAGCTTAGTTTGTGGTTTTATTCATAACTTTGTAGATTGTTCAGCAGTTTTTCACCATTTTCTACCATTTACATAATTTGAATACATTAATTTATTAAAACTTTGCCCAATTTATTAGTCTATAAAGTGAATGAAAGTTTCTATATACTTAGTTTGCAGATTATGAACTTCTTGTTTACATCTGCTGAACTATTTATTTGTTCTCTCTGAAATCACAAGCACACACTTCTGTTTCATTGACAGTGAGAGACCAGAGGGAGTGACACACACACCACGGTGTTTACGAGAATGGGGGTTGATAATCATCGCCTGAATTTTTTTTTTTTTTTTTTTTTTCCTGCTCTCCCACATGCTTCTCTGTGTCTTCCTCTCATGCACGTCCATGCGTCCATGCTCCTGTGCTTCGTATGGGACCCTGACGAAAACCAGACAAGTGTGTTCAGAGTCCGGTCGGGGTCGACGCTCCTGCTCCTTGTCCTGATTTAACCGAGCGTGGAGCCCGGAGACGCACAGATTGCTTATTGTCCGATTCTCATCTGCATTCTTTCCTATTGCCAATTGGACCCGATTATCACGAGCCAGAGGTCTCAGAGCTGAAACAATTCAAGCGACTCAGTATCCTGTGGCAGATCGACTATCAGCACCTGACACCTCGAAAACAGGAAAAACTTTTCAACAGGAACCCAGATGTGTTGGAGCCCTTTGGGGGAGGAGCCTGGAAATGCCTATATAACCCCAGCGGAGGCTCTTCTCAGCTTCACCCTGCAGCCGGAGGAGAGCAGCCGTCCCCATCATGTCGTACTATGAGGTAAGAGCGGCTCAGTCCAGTCTGGGACGTTGGATGTCGGTTCGCAGCCGTCGTTCTCATCGTGCCGCCGTCTCTCCGCAGCACATCGTCTTGGACTACGACTACAACGACACGGGCTCTGGTTCTGGTCCGGGTCCGGGTTCCTGGGGTCGATCTGGAGGAGCCGTGCGACGTGGAGCACGTCATGTCGGCCGAGCTGCAGCAGGTCTTCCTGCCCGTGGTCTACGCGCTCATCTTCACCCTGGGCATCACCGGGAACGGCCTGGTGGTCATAGTGCTGGGCTGCCAGCGCAGGTGAGAGCCGCGACCGAGGACTGGCGGTTGAATCTTATCTCCTGGTTGTTGTTGATTGAAAATGACCGGACGCTCTCTTCACTGACAGATCGAAACGCAGCCTCACCGACTGCTATCGCCTGCACCTCTCGCCGCCGACCTGCTGTTCGTCCTGGCGCTGCCGTTCTGGGCGGTGGACGCGGCGCTGCCGACTGGCGCTTCGGAGCGGGCCGCCTGCGTCCGGCGTGCACGTGATCTACAACGGTCAACCTGTACGGCAGCGTGCTCATCCTGGCGTTCATCAGCCTGACCGCTACTTGGCGGTGGTTCGAGCGACGGACACGAACACCGGCGGTCTGAGGCAGCTCCTGGCGTACAGGCTGGTGGTATGTAGGTGAGTGTCGGAAAGCGAAGGCTGCCTTCTGCCGTCTGTCCTCTTCCTCGCCGCGTCATCCTCACACCGTCGCCGACTCTTCATCTCCTCGCCTCTGCAGGTGCCTGGCTGCCTGCTGGTCTGTTGGCCGTGCCGGATTTGATATTTGCTCGGACTCAGGAGGGAGGCGAGGGTTCCACGCTCTGCCAGAGATTCTACCCGGCGGACAACGCGCCGCTTTGGGTCGCCGTCTTCCACCTGCAGCTGGTGCTGGTGGGCCTGGTGATCCCCGGCCTGGTTCTCCTGGTGTGCTACTGCGTCATCGTCACCAGGCTGACCCGCGGCCCTCTGGGGGGCCAGAGGCAGAAGCGGCGGGCCGTCAGGACCACCATCGCGTTGGTGCTCTGCTTCTTCGTGTGCTGGCTCCCCTACGGAGCGGGCATCTCTGTGGACCCCTGCTGGCGGCTGGAGGTCCTGCCCCGGAGCTGCAGGCTGGAGGCCGCTCTAGGCGTGTGGCTGGCGGTGGCTGAGCCAATGGGCGTTCGCTCACTGCTGCCTCAACCCGCTGCTGTACGCCTTTCTCGTGGCGGGCTTCAAGAGTTCGGCCCGCAGGGCGCTCACTCTGAGCCGGGCCTCCAGCCTGAAGATGTTACCTCGGAGACGCCCCGGCGCCTCCACCACCACAGAGTCCGAGTCCTCAGTTTACATTCCAGCTAGTGTTTGCTTGTCTTGCCAGTGTATGTGTGTGTTATGTATATATTGTATATTTAGTATGTATAATATGTATATATGATTAATCTTACACAAAGTATGTGAGAGAGACTTGCTGGCTCAAGACTCTTTATTCATAGTAGCAATTTGCTGTTGTGCTTATATACTGTTGCGGATGTTTGGAATAAAATACCACAAAACCATCATACTTGTATGTGACTTTTTTGTACCTTTTTTCCCTGCATACACTTCCAATTGCTCTACAACAGCTTGTGTTCTCATCCACCTCCAAAATTTCAGAGCCCAGCACAGAATCACTCAGAGCTTTATCAAAGGAATCACACAGAAATCAATCAGGATCAATAAGTCTCGATCAAACACGTTTGATCTAACTGTAGCCTGCATACCTGTCAACTTGTTAGAAGACCTCAGGAAATGACAGTCAAATGCTTGATCTTCGATGTGCTTGGGTGGAAAAACGAGGACAGATTTTTGCAGATAGAAGTTAATAAGTTTACATCAGGCGGCAGTGAGACCGTGGTTGTAACATTCGATATTATGAAACATCTCCCTGTCTTGTTTTCTTTTGTTGCCTCATAATTCATCTGAGTGCCATCTGAATCCATTGATCCAGAGAGTGATCACAGCGGGTGCTTTGAAAAATGAAACTGTGCTTTTCAAGCCGTGACATGTGACACCCAGGTGTCCCTGAGTCGGTGTGTGTGTGGCTGTTTACGGATCTGTTTGTGTTGGTGTGTTTTTTTTTTTTCTTCTTCTTCTCAAGATTGATGTTAATGACATAAACAGTTTGCTTCTTCTTTGTGGGAGAGAAGGGAGCATGCGGGGGGTCAGGAGGTCCATTTTTCCAGCGCTCTAAAGTGCACACATACACACTAAAGTGCTTCCCACAGGCCTACTTCCACTTGGACGTAAGAGGAACAGAAGCTGGAAGTTTAACCGTGTCCTGTTTCCTGGAGCAGAGATGAGAGGAGCAGGGGATGAAGAGTAACGCCGTGAGAGAGGCGTGGAGGAAAAATACAGTAAGTCAGCAGCACCACAATGAAGTGTGAGCAACGCAACACACACACTGCTCTGTCACTACATCCTGTCAGCTGCTTATAGAAGTGTTTGAAGAGAATTTTATACAGATTTTAAAAGTCCCTCACATTTACCTGATACCTTTTAACGCTGGGCACCCCCAACCCCCCACAGCATATGTAGGTATACATACACACACACACACACACATACACACACATGCACTGCATTTACGTCTATTCATAGTGTATTCAAAACAGGAAAGACTTCCTGCAGCTCATTTTAGGAAAAACAAGCAGCTTAAACAATCAAACAGCCGAGCAGCAACACAGAGAGCCGTTAATAAGAGCATCAGTCACTGATTTCAAAGACCAGAGGCTGCGTCTCACACACAACCCATGTGGTGATATAAGGCCCGAAGAAATGAATATCACAACCTTAATGCAGGTAGTCTTCAACTTTCAATCTCAGTTATAACTGTTTCCACACATTTAGTCTTCAGTTTTACCTGATGAAAACACCAAATGTCTCATGCGGGCAGTGTCAGGTGGGTTTATCTCTCACTGCTTTCTGGGCTGAATTTTTATTTCTTTTTTACTGATGATTGATTGAAAAAAATGGTCTTGGTATTAATTTTCACTGAAGGGTAAAATGAAAATAACCTCTAAAAATCCCCTCTTTTGTTTCAGTCTGGCCTCTTCCTCTTTTACAACATTGTTCAATCACACATACTTCAGTTCATGCATGCGTGCACAATACACGCACACACACACACACACACACACACACACACACACCACACACACACACACACACACGCACACAGAGGTGTGCATGCGTGCCTACACACATACATTTATATGCATCAAATCTCTGCCATTAATTGTTGCCATACTTGTCTCAATCGAATGTTGGTTGAACTTTGGCACTTCCAAAGTTTTCCACATTGTGAAATCTTATTGGTCACAACTGTTTGAATTTACCATGAAAAGTACAACACCTCTAGAGTTGTTACTGCAGATAGTTTCAGTTTAAATATCTGGGAACACTTTATGTCTTCCACTCTTTTTTTTTAATAGTTTTACTTTGCCTCCATTGTACTTCATAAAAGATTAAGTGCATTTTTCAGGCTTTGATTGCTCATTCCTGCACTGTTATCAGTTCATTGTGGTAAAATCATTAAGTTCAGTTTAAAAAAATACAGAAACTAAAAAAAATGGTGAAGTTATGGCCAATAAAGATAAATTCCTTCACAGTTACCTTGCTATAAAACTAAAGGATTAAATCTGTTTGGAAGGTGGAAGTGCAACATACGATGTTTGTGCTAAATGAAGGAAGTAAAGAGGTTTGCCAATAAGGAAAACATTCAAGTACAGGTGAATATCCTGTTCCAATGCAGTCAAGTATCTGTACTCTTTATTTACTACCCACTTCTTCTTACTTAATCTCTGTGTCAAAAAACAATCAGAGCTTGCCCTGTATTAAAATAATAATTAAAAAAAAAAACTTCTTGAGTTTCTTGTGAGGATGCCTTCATGCACTTGAGGGTATTATACTGGCTCTATGAAGTGCTCTCTTCACAGAGATGTCGAATTGAGGATGTAACACTCTACCCAGGGTCACTATTCAAATTCACAGCAAGTGTAGAGGAGTACAGCATAAACACAATGAATATGTGTCAGTTGTCTGATACAATAAACCAGGAAACGACTCATTTGGAACCAGATTGCCCTTCTTCTCTTTCATATCCTGCCTCTCTTGCAATGGTTGTTCCCACTGAGCTGTTTCTCACCTGCTGCTGCAAATCTGACACATCAAAGTTTTCAGGACCCTGTGAGTGGATTCAGTGCCTGACGGATAAAACTTTTACAGCAGACATTTGATTTGTGCCAAACTCCCAAGACTGCCATTCTTAGTAGGAGTAGTAAATGTTCTGCCAATGATTGCAAATAACATCACTGAAATTGTATGTGGCGCTTTCATGTTGGTGTATCAGTATCGTTCAGTTACACATTTAAATTTCCAAAACTGGTGCGTGTGTGTGTTGCTTTTTGTGTTTGTGTGTGTGTGTGCCTGCAGATGGTCGGGTTCCCTCATATTCAGACAGACTGAGCTTCCTGCTGCTGAACAATCGTGGGAAAGCCAGAGGTCAAGACAAAAGGAGAAATAAAGACGCAGTGAGAGACTGGGTCGCATCCAAATGGCCTGCGATAACTTCCTGGTTTGTTCCTGGTGGATTAATACAATGTGACAGGTGAAACCAATAGCCTGCCGGGAGTGTTTGTATTGACCGCAGCAGGTGGAGACGTGAGAATGACGTGGGAACAGGAATAGAAATTAATGGAATAATAGAGTAGGATTCAGTGTTTACAGTCACAGGTGGCCTCCGGACTGAGTCCTGCAGGAGTTGAGAGAGGATTTCTTGTGTGGAGTTGTTCAGCTCCGGTGAAAAAAGCAGCTACTGTCAGTAAACAGGGAAGAGGTTGTGTTAAATATATGTAGTTGTGCTGTAGAGCTGTGCAGTAGTGCAGTGGAAAGCACCTTTCCCCTCATAGCGAGGAGACCTGGGTTTGTTTCCTCTCTCAGGCTTCATATGAAAAGATTCAGCGTTCAAAACATCAGAATAATTCTCTGCTTTCACAGCATTTTCATTTACTTTATGAATTTGCACCATTTTCAATCTTTTGAAAATTTAAAACCCTAACATCTTATTCTGTTTCTACATTTTCAACAAGACAGAAGAAAGCATACTTCACTAATGTCTTCTGGAAAACTCCTTTCCCCACATTTACCCATCCTATTTCTAGGATGCAGTTAACAGCCACATGTAGGTGCTCTGAGAAACACATGGGGGTCAAGGGTCTTGCTCAGGGACTCACAGTGGTGGCTTGTCTGCATGTCGAGAACTCTGGAGCCCAAATCCACATCATGCATCTCAGATAAACTTCACGCAGACATAAGTCTTTATCACTGTGTTCAGGATATCCTAGTAGAAGACTAGATTGACTTTTAACCATCAACTGTAAAGCTTTGGACATGACAACATTTTGTGAACCAACAGTTTCTGATCCTCAATGATTTATATATTACATATATATATATATATATAGATATATATAATATATATATCTATATATATATATATATATATATATATATATATATATATATATTAATTATTATATACATAGTTATATACATAGATTATTATTATTTGCAGTGGCTGTGTTGTGCAACCATTGATTTTGCACTGCAGCGCCCATCACTGGCCAGGATGTAGGAGGTGTAGGATCCACCTCCTGCACTGTGCTCGTTAGGACGTTTATTAACGTTTATTCACAGTCTATGGTTAGGACAAATAAGCATCAGTCTTCACTGCCGCCCAGTGGTCATGGAGACACACTGCAGATACTTTATATTTCAAGTTAGTAAAGGCTTTGGGAATGCTCACTGTCTTTTTTTATAATTATCATAATATTTTACGGTGCATCATCAGATGACTGCAGAGATAAACTTTTTAAAAAGAGATTAGGGTGTTTTCTATTATCCAAATTCATATAAACAGCAATTTGTGAAGCTGCAAACTGTATCTGATTTTTAATATAGTGATAATTTGTGGCTTCAGCTTCATGTAAATGCTTATAAATATGACAGTAAATACTTTATTATACAGAAATTATTCAACATATGAATTTTACAGTGGACATTGGGTTTGGGTACAATTTGGACAGATTGATGTGACCAACAAACTATTCTTCCTCTTCCTTCAGGTGTTACCATCATCTGTCCCTTCTGCTGTTTCACCAACCATCTCCATGCCCTCCTTCATTTCAATCGTCTGAGGTTTTCTTTTTCTTATTCTGCTTATTTTTGTTTTCAGTGTCCTTTGTACACTGTATCCACAGCACATCTCCAGATCTAACCAGGCTCCTGTCTGCCCCTCAGTTCTGTTCACAGTCTCAGCATCCTCCTGTCTGTCACCTCCAGTCTTTCAGAGCTCCAGTGGCTCCAAATCACACATCATGACAAGCATCACTGTTGTCTTGTAAATTTGGGTGGTATTATCAAACATGCACCCTTCATTCGTGAAACTCGGCATCTGCAGCAATTTTCTTTAACCTATCATTCTTTTGAAGATGAGATTTCGTCCAGATTGTGTTTAATTTGTGATTATATCATTCACGTGGTTCTTCAAACCACAAACATAAGAGAAATAACTTCATAACTCCGACCTCCATGTTTCCTCTGAGCCCTGAACACTCGTCGCGGGAAACTGGAGGCCAGCCCTTCCGTCAGATTACGTCTCAACCTCTGATTGGCTAAAATCCAGAAGTTCTTTCCGAGTCTTCGCGGATTGGAGGAAACCGGCGCGCCAAACGTCACGTGGTGTCAGTTTTCGCGCGAAGCTGCGTGCTGCTGTTGTCTCGCTGTTTCCGTCTGTGTGAAGCGGATCGCCGTCTCGCAGTAAACTTACAGCGCTTTTTGGAGAGTTTTCCCTGCGGGTTCACGGCGTCTCAGCATGGATGTTGCCACGGCGAACGCGGAGAATGCCGGCGCGATGGTGAAAGACGACTTGGCGGAGAAATGCCAGAAGTTATTCCAGGCTTTCTTGGAGGAGTGAGTCAACCGGCAGCAGCATGCTTTTTTTCTGTTGTTGCAATGCAGCGTGGCTCGATAGCATTCAGCTGACACCAAACTAGTCGGATCTTTCTTATTTTTTAATGTCCCTTCTCGTCTTCGTGCAGGTTTCAGACTCCGGACGGAGAGGTGAAGTATGTCCGGGAGGCCGAGGAGCTGATCAGGCCGGAAAGAAACACCCTGCTGGTGAGCTTCACGGACCTGGAGGGCTTCAACCAGGAGCTGGCCACCACCATCCAGGAGATGTACTACAGGTGAGTCGCAGCACCGAGGGTGTGGGGATCTGTTGTCCTGTCCCTTTCCTTCCTGTAGCTCACCATGGAGCTCTCTGTGCTTTCAGAGTATCCCTACCTTTGTCGGGCTGTGCGCAACTTCGCTCGCGACCATGGAAATGTTCCTCTCAACAAGGAGTTCTACGTTGCCATAAAGGATCCCACCAGACACAAGTAAGACAAGTAAATTTAACGAGCACAGATCGAGCCTGCAGGTTTTACTGTATCTTAGATTATGGTGCCATCCTTGCTGAATCCAGTGACAAACAAACGTGATTGATCCAAACACAGGTGAGAGCAGGTGTAGCTTATTGATGTAAATTAACTGTTGACTCTACTTTATTCCAGGATTCGCGAGCTGTCCTCAATGCGCATCGGCACCCTGGTGAGGATCAGTGGTCAGGTGGTGAGGACGCACCCAGTCCATCCTGAGCTGGTGAGACAGTTTTCCGATCAGATGATCAGTGAGCGCCACATGTCACGCAGTCCCTTACCGTAACGTGCTTTGTGGTTCCAGGTCAGTGGAACCTTCCTGTGCATGGACTGCCAGTCAGTGATCAAAGACGTCCCGCAGCAGTTCAAATACTCCCCGCCCACCATCTGCAGAAACCCAGTCTGCAACAACCGCTCCCGCTTCCACCTGGACACGCACAAATCCAAGTTCATCGACTTCCAGAAGGTGCGTAGCAGAGAGTTCGGACGGCGGGGGTCGCAGGTGACGCCTCCGGCAGCCCTGAGCTGCTTTTCTTAACTTCATTCCATCGCTCGCTTTCAGGTTCGTATCCAAGAGACGCAGGCTGAGCTGCCTCGCGGTTCGATCCCGCGCTCCCTGGAGATCGTCCTGAGGGCGGAGGCTGTGGAGACGGCTCAGGCCGGTGACCGCTGCGACTTCACCGGGACCCTCATTGTGGTGCCTGATGTCTCTCAGCTCAACACTCCTGGTTTTTGCTTTAAAGCTCAAACAGTTGTTTTTTTTTTTTTTTTTAGTCTTTAACACTTTTTCATGGCCGACTGTACAAATGTTTTTTTTTCTTTCCCTCCAGGTGTGCGAGCAGAGACCAGCGCCCGTGTCGCCGGAGGTCCTCAGGGTTTAGAATCTGAGGGTCTGAGAGGACTGAAGGCTCTGGGAGTCAGAGAGCTGTCCTACAGACTGGCCTTTCTGGCCTGTAATGTGGCTCCAACCAATCCACGAGTAAGAAATCTTATCAAATTAAAGATGTCGCAAATTTCAAAACCTACCCGGTGCTTAAAAAAAATCCTTTTCCAGTTTGGTGGTAAAGAGCTGCGAGAGGAGGAGCAAACGGCTGAGAGCATCAAGAGCCAGATGACTGAGAAGGAATGGGAGAAGGTGTTTGAGATGAGTCAGGACAAGAATCTGTACCACAACCTGTGCACCAGCCTCTTCCCCACCATCCACGGTGAGTGGGCCGACCCCTCGGCGCCGCTCTGGCTTCATGCGTCTGTGAAGTGGTGGTTTGTGGGTGGAATATTGATCGCTGCGACGCTGCAGGGAACGACGAGGTCAAGCGCGGCGTGCTGCTGATGCTCTTCGGAGGCGTCCCAAGACGACCATGGAGGGAACCTCCCTGAGAGGAGACGTCAACGTCTGCATCGTGGGAGACCCGAGTACCGCGAAGAGCCAGTTCCTCAAGTGTGTAGCATCGGTTCATAGTTGGACCGTACTGGATTGGAACAGACATGTCTGTGCAGAGATCAGTCGGTAATATGAATGCGTTGTGTTCAGGCATGTGGAGGAGTTCAGTCCCAGAGCCGTCTACACCAGCGGCAAAGCCAGCAGCGCTGCAGGTCTGACGGCGGCGTGGTCCGAGACGAGGAGTCCCACGAGTTCGTCATCGAGGCCGGCGCGCTGATGCTCGCCGACAACGTAAGCGCTGCTAAAAGTGCAGATGTAGAGAAATATCCCGGTTACATCCGGTGCCGTTAACGCTCATCGATGTTTCAGGGTGTCTGCTGCATTGATGAGTTTGATAAGATGGACCTGAAAGACCAAGTGGCCATCCACGAAGCCATGGAGCAGCAGACCATCAGCATCACCAAAGCTGGAGTCAAGGTGAGACACAGCGGCCTCGGTCAGGAACCCACGTCAACACGTTCATATCAGACATGCTCCAGACACTCGTCACTCCAGTGGGATGTTTTTAGAGGCAGGAGACGACCTCAACAGTAAGATCCACTCTGGACTGGCAGCCTGAGACAATCACATCGAGGGTCACCGGTTGACTTTGAGTGGATCTTTTTTGAATGAGAAAGGAAGCGAGTGACGGGTCGGTCTCCTTCTGCTGATCGACAGTCTTTAGTAAAACAGCACCTCACCTTTCTCCCCTCCAGGCCACCCTGAATGCTCGCACCTCCATCCTGGCTGCTGCCAACCCCGTGGGCGGACGCTACGACCGCAGCAAGAGTCTGAAGCAGAACGTCAACCTGACGGCGCCCATCATGAGCCGCTTCGACCTCTTCTTCATCCTGGTGGATGACAGCAATGAGGTATGAGAGAAAAACTATTCATCATTTCTATTGCGGATTCTCATTATGGGACTTTTAACAGCACACCTCTTTCCTCCCGTTTCTCAGGTGACAGTAGACGCAGTCACTCCCGTGTGGAGGAGTCGGTCGACCGGCTCTACTCCTTGGACGAGATCCGCAGATACCTTCTCTTTGCCAGGCAGTTTAAACCCAAGGTGGCCGTTCGTATCGTTTGTAGACCGTCTGTGTGCGTTTTGAGACTCGCTGCTCATCAACCACTGTAACCTCTGTGTGTAGATCTCCAGTGAGTCGGAGGAGTTCATTGTTGAGCAGTACAAACGTCTCCGCCAGCGGGACGGGGGGGGCGTGGCCAAGTCGGCGTGGAGGATCACGTGCGGCAGCTGGAGAGCATGATCCGCCTGTCGGAGGCCATGGCTCGTATGCACTGCTGTGATGAGGTTCGGCCTTGAAGTCTCTCCGTTTCTGTCAATATGTTCCTCCTGTCAGGATTCAGAATGCTTCATTTCTCATAACTGAGTCTCTTAAACTATTTACATGTTGCTTTTTTTAAATGTTTCTTCAGGTTCAGCCCAAACACGTGAAGGAAGCTTTCCGCCTTCTTAACAAATCCATCATCAGAGTGGAGACGCCCGACATCAACCTGGACCAGGAGGACGACCTGGAGGACGAGGAGGCGCAGCAGGAAGATGGTAATGGCACACACACTCCAGGAGACACTGTACGTCCTCCGTCAGTGTGAGGTTTTATTAAATTTACGTCTGTCTTTGAAGGGAATAACGTACCAAATGGAGTGAACGGCATTAATGGCGTGAATGGCCATGTGGATGGCATGAATGGGCACGACAATGGCGTGAATGGCCACAGTGAGAACGGCAGCCAGCCCAAACCGTCTCTTCGCCTCTCCTTCCCCGAGTACAAACGGCTCTCCAACCTGCTGGTTCTGCACCTACGGAGAGCGGAGGATGGTATGAGGTGTTCCCACACCGTTATACGAGCACGCAACACTGTTGACAGTTTAATGTGTAATCTGATTTGTTTTTATTTTGTCTGTGCTCCAGCTGAGGAAGAGGAGGAGCTTAAGAAAACGGCCGTGGTTAACTGGTATCTGAAGGAAATTGAGTCAGAGATCGACTCGGAAGAGGAGCTTATCAACAAGAAGGGTCTGATAGAGAAGGTCATCCACAGGCTGGTGCACTATGTGAGTTCACCTGTTTGCAAAGTGCATTGAGTTAAAGGTTCTTCAGGGTGGATCTGCTGCATGTACTGATGAATGCCTCTCCTCAGGATCACATCCTCATCGAGCTGTCTCAGGCCGGACTGAAGGGCTCCGAGTCCGCAAGCTCAGAAGAAGCCGTTCTGGTCGTCAACCCCAACTACATCCTAGAAGACTGAACTCCATCCCTCCACCCACTCTCCTGCAGACCGACAGCTGACGTTCACAGTTGTTCCGTTGTATGCATAGATACCAGAAACATAATGGAAGCTATGGGAGACAGCATTTAGAGTTTCTTGACTGTAAAAAGAAAAAAAATTGTGACTCTTCAAAATAAATGTAAATATGTTGCTCTGTTCCCTGCAGATGTTTTGGAGGCCTTTCTTGATTGTGTAACTGCTGTTTTTCACACCGGTATAATAAAAGTTGCTGTTGTAAGGGATTTTGAATAAGTAAGAGTTAAAATAAAGTGTTGGTTAAAATGTATCGTCTTGGTTTCTGATGCTGTTTTTTCATTAAAAAAAAAAGTTTTGGATTGAAGAGAAAGTTGTGTTGCGCAGTTTAAATCCAGCAGGAGGCGGAAGAGCAAACCAATCTGCGCATGCGCGGTTCCTGTTACCCAACCAACATGGCGGCGCCCTGTCTGACAGCTATTAGGACAGCGCTGAAAGGTAATATAACATTTTGACTTCTTAAAATTAGCGTCAACAAATACACCCATACTCAAACTGGTTCGTTAACGCCGTCCAACCGGTCGCGGTGGTTGTCGCGGATTAATTTGCGCTTTTGAGGTTGTAAGTTCTTACAGTAGCAGGTGTGTTTTCTTTTCTTCGTTTAAGTTAGCATGACTTCCTCTGCAGGAGAGACGTGTGTGTGTGTGTGAAACCTGTGGTTTGTGTCCCACAGGCGTGCACCTTGTCCCCGGCCGGTGGTTCCTCACGCAGAGCGGTCCCAGCCCCGCTCTGTGTCACCGGGTTCGGCTTCATGTGTCCCCCGCCGCCCCGATGTGCAGCAGCAGCTCCAGGACGGAGACCCGGAGCTCCGCAGGAGGCCAGAAGAAGGAGCAGGAGGAGGAGCAAGACGAGGAGGGACCAGAGTACATCCCCAGGAGGAAAGCCAAGAACCCCATGATGAAGATCGGATATGCCTGGTCAGTCTGCACTTTTTTTCCCCGAACTTATTAATGCACAAAGTTCTTATAAAGACCTAACAGCAGACGACTACAAAGCCTTTAGTCATGTTTTATTACCAGAATATTTAGAACTGAGCATTCCTGTGAATAACAACTCTTGTATAATCACCGTTGAGCTGCTTCACATCTGTGCTGCAAGGATTCAGTCATTCAATCACCTTCTGGCACCTGTGAACAGGTATTCCAGTCCAGGGTGATTCAACAGCTTTCCACAGTCTCTCTGCATTTCTTGGCATTTTGCTTTAGAAACAGCATTTTCTCGTTTTCTCTTGGACAATGCTCCAGTGTGGACTGGGCACTGAATAACTTTCATTTTGTTGGTCTGTGACCAAGATGCTGCGGCTCGCTGGTGTGTTTGAGGTGGTTGTCTTGTTGAAACACCCATTTCAAGGGCATTTTGTGTATACAAATGGATTCATAATCTGTGGTATGAAAAATAGGCCAGACTCCATAGTAAGAGAAACATCCCATTATCATGATGCTTCCGCCACCATACCTCACTGTCTTTAGTGTGCCGTCTGTTGAATTCAGTCTTCGGATATTGTCTGAAAACTATGTCCTTTGGCTAGTTGATCTATTGAAATGTCAGTCTTCTGTTTTCTTCAACGTCTCTCTGGTTTTGCTTTCCATTTTAAACTGTTGCAGGTTACATTCTAGCCAAGCAGTAATTTCCTGCACCTCTCAATAGATCTCCCTTCTCCAAACAATCTTTTAACCATATGACCTTTTCACAGAATGAATGACCGACCTCTGCAATTGACCTCCACACTGCTGCTCTGTTGAACACTTAAATTTTTCAAATAATCATTCAGTTATTCAGACTCAGGAGTAAGCACATCACAGTGCAGCTGGTTCTGCTCACGTTCGTTCGGAAATGGAAAAGTTGAATGGGATAATCTAGCAGTTCTTGTGATCTTGTAGGTAAAACTGTCTTCTTACAGGTTAGATCTTTTAGAAGAGTAATACTAATCATCAATCAAATTCAGCTGCTTGTGTCAAACCTCTCCCTTCATACTATTAACCATGGAATATGTTTTTCCGTTCTCCCCTCACTGGCCAGGATGATCGGCCTTCCTACAGGGATAATCGGATTTCTACTGGCCAAGAGACAAGTCGACAAAAACCGACTGAAGCAGCTAAAGATCAGGCAAAGGATGCGACGATCGAACGAAGGACAGTATGAAGGGAGTCGCTATCGCCACCACGCAGACGACGTCAAACTGGAGCGATAGCATCGACTGCAGCTTGAGGACTAATTCAAACACAAATGTCAGCTTAATGGAACGGATGTATGAATATTTAAACACAGTGATCACGACACCTGCATTCAATCACATCCAAACTCACAAAGAAAAAAAATCTTTATTCATATGAAAAGACAGACTTTTCTTCAGCATTGATATGTATATTTACAACCCCTAAATCTACACAACAGTCTACCTGTGAATGACATTCAAAATTTTTGCCTTTTTTTTTTTTTTTCAGTAAAGCTTTTGCGTGTAACTTTGGCTCGGGTCTGGCTTTGTGGTCAATGGAGTTCAGAGAACCAGCTGCAGAGATCATCTCAACACTGTCTCATCACTGCTGCAACGCCGTGCCTTTCACGATTCCAGCAATTTTACATATTGGCACCGCCTGAGCCGCCCTGCTGCCACGCCCCATTTGACCCAAATGCGACTGTAACTGAGCACTTTATACAGGAACACGTGTAACGATACCGATTATAACCCCGTATTGAAGAGTAAAAAGTCTTCTGAGAAACATTGTCATGGAGAAAGGCACTGCAGTGAATATAAAGCTTTAAAGGTCATTTCGCAAAGCTACACCTGGACTCAAGATTCCAGATCAAGGTTTCCGTTAAAGGGACCGAGCTGTGCTTCAGTGAGTATCAACAAAATGTCAACATCAGAAGTGCCTTTGGGCAGGCAAATCTCACCATATATACTGATTTGAGGAAATATGTTTCCATGCAAAGCAATCGAAATGCAGCAAGAGGAATATGAATGCCGCTCAAATAGTGTCTCTACATATTTTATATTATTTAACTATGAAGATGAAGGTACAATATGTAAGAGTTTTTCTTCAAAACAGCCAAACAAGGACTGAAATCAACAATTCTAAAGCTACCCAGCCACTTCAGTTATCCCGTCTCATAATGCGACCCCGCAACAAGAGGGGAAAAGGTCTCTGAAGTAACGAGTGAACTAAATTCAGGCTTAAAGCAACATTTCGTTGTTTTTATCTCATATTACAGATTTTGGTGTTCCAACTCAAGAGTCGAGGAGAGCTGGATCTACGGTGAGGGTGAACCTGGACAGGTTGCTAGTCCAAAACTAGACATTCACACCATCAGCTTTCACAACTACGCACAAGTTTAGAGTCACACCAATTCGCTTCAGATGTATGTTTTTGATCACGGAAAGGTCCAAACTCGAGTTAAACCGAATAAATGTACACTGAGCGAGAGCGCTAACAGCGATCCCACTGTGCAGCCTGGTCAACCCTTCAAAAAAAAAAAAAATCAACCACCTTTAACAAGTGATCGAACAAGGTGTGAAAATTTCTTACACATTGTACCTCTAAAGGACAAATAGACAGCCATAGATATAAGAAGAAAAGTGCATTTTTGTGCATAGGTTTGACCTACATGGTAACAAAATATCAAATTCAGCCCTTACAAGTTTTCCCTGGAGTGTTTGGTGATTTTATAAACAGACGTTCATTTGTATTGGCGAATCAGAAGGTTTGTAAAAAGCTTGGAATGGTTTTGTTGCTCGATTCTTTTGGGGACCGAGCTGGTCCAACCCGTACTCCCGCGGACTTATTTTGTGGAAGCGCCGATTATTTGCAGCAGGAAAAGGAAGATCTGGATGATGTCGGTGTAAATGGAGAGCGCAGCAAACACGTACTCCTCCGGACTGATGGAGTACTTCCTGTTTCCGATCAGCAGCTGGGTGTGATACGCCAGAAACTACAAAGACACAAAGACGGCGTTAAATCAGAGAGCGCTGAAAACTTGAAAAGTTAAAGAGAAATGTTAAGAGTGGGCCGAAATATGTAAAGAAAAGCATGTTGGACAGGTGTGAAGTTTATTCAACAGCAAAACTCTGAAAGATGTTTATCTACTTGACTAAATACACATTTTACTGAGAGCCTATAAAATGTTTTAAGCTGTCAAAACAGCACCAGGAAGTCCTACAATGAGCACTTCTGAAGGGCTTGTTCTGTCCTATGTTTTGCACCTCACTTTTTTTTTTTTTTTGTAAATAGGGATAGGGATCTGTTTTTTAAACATGTTAAAATCTCATTTTCAGTGGACCAAAATAACATCAATTGCATCCGGGCTTGTTTTAACCTGACCAACTCTTACAAGTGTAAACATGATCTAAATTAAGAAAAGCTCCAGCACCGCCTTTTTCTGAAACCCAGCTTCTTTTTTTTCCATCCAAAATCTGTAGCAACATTTATGTGATGTGAAGTCCAATTTAATGTGATCCAGTACAGTTTTCAATTTAACATATGAGAAATACTACATTACACTGCTGTGGTTTAGTTAAATGAGCTGGAGGAGATGGGGATGTGTCAGGACTCTGTGAAGAAGAGAGCAGCAGTCCATAGCAAACACAAACCGGGTTTGGATCATTTTCACGCCAGGAATCAAAATCTGCTGCAGCGGACTGACTGAGAATGAGCAAGAGAGAAAAACGTTCTCCCTCATTACCGGAAACATCAGGCTTAACAGGCGTACAGAAATTTGAGTAAATTTGATTGAGCTATCTTAGAGTGGTTGTGAAGTGCAGCCAAGTTAGGATGAGAAGAACCATTGTTTTCCCAAACTTTCAGATCAGCATTACAGTGAGACACTCACCAGAGTGAAGACGATGGCGCCTAAAGCTGCGTAGAGCATGTGAAGCCATGGGATCTACAACAACAACAAGCAGCCGTTAGGAACAAAAAGAAAACCCGGACATCGGTCGGGAAACATTGATTTGTCATTCGCATCAGTTCAAACTCACGTATTTGAAGGACAGCACAATGATTGTGATGATGCCCGTCACAAACATGACGATCCCGAGGACGCAGAAAAGCCCGCGGCACTTGGTGAAATCGACCTGGAGGGAAAACCGCCGGCAGTTACAGGTTACAGCGCGTGGCCGAGTGAACGCGCTGGCGTGAGGACACCTACCTTCGTCTGGAAGCAGAAGACGGTGACGGCGATGCAGACGACGGCAGTGATCCCCAGAGCCAGAAACACGGCTTTTGTGTCATAATAACTGGAACCACAAGATACTCTCAGTTAGCACTGAAGAAAGCCTCTTTATGCTGGTTTGTGTCCTGGCAGCAAATTTCTTGGTTATACCTTGATACGGATCCTGTCATGTAGGACAAAGCCAGAGTCTGCAAAAGAAGAAAAAAAAAAAAAAAAGACAAAATAATATTAGAAACACATTTTACTTTCAAACAGAAGGAATTCGTCTTTCCACATTGAAATAACATCTTTCCTCAAGTATTTAGATTTTTATTTTGATTGATTAATGTTCAGAAGACCGAAGTGGCGGGGTTTCAGCTTAACGTCACGACAGCAAGCAGACGACTGATAGTTTAGTGGTCGACTTGTTAAAGTGATGATAGACAGTGCAGACGTCTGTCGGCACGCAGTTATTAAAGGCTTAGAACTCTAACCAAACGTTCCTATACTTTGTATTTGAGGAGGTTGTTGAGGGCTGAAACTTTATTTTAACTTATTTCTATACTTATATTGTATTACCAGTAACATCCAAACTAGGAACAGTGTGTTGCATGTGACTTCAGTAAATAAACACCGAATACTTCCATTGAAGTATTTCTATGTAGATCTCATCGAGCCGCTCAGAGAAAGCCAGAGATCCTCCAGAATGTTTGCACTAAGTGACTCAAAATTTCTCTCTTGAGACGTGAAGCGTGACCTCTTTCACTGTTGAAGGCTATTCACATATTAAAATAAACAAATAAAACAGTGTGTTTGAGCAGGGCCTGAATCAAGTGTGGAACTCACTGCTTCGCTATGGGATCAATGTTAAAACTTCCAAAACAAAGAAACTGTAGATGAAGATCCCCGGTCGAACATGTTTGTGCCCTGAGATCAACTGATCTGGAAGTCTTTCAACTTACGAAGATGAACAGCAGAATGACGTTCCACGGAAACTTCCTCCTACACACACACACACACAAATTCAAGATTTAATTTCTATTAAAAAAGAAAACACACATTTTTTTTCCTCATTATTATTTTCTTTTTGCGTTTTTGAGAAAGCCAAGCAGCTGCTCACTCACCGGGGACCTTTACAGCAGACCAGCACCAGATGGGTGACGAAGTACACTCCGCTGGAAGAGCAACGAGCGAACGTTACAGCAGAGACTCCGCAGAGATTCACTGCCGCCATTTCGTAAAAATATTTCACTTCCACAAAGTCACAACACTTACTAGGATGCCCAGTACACAGCCTGGTTTCTCTGCACAAAGCTTCTAACAGGCTGGCTGTAAGAAACAGACGCAGGGTTAAAAGACGCACAGACACACACACTCACTCACGCGACAACACGCACACACACTTACACAAATGTGAACACGGCCACGATGGCGGTGGTGACGAGGAGCTGGGACGCCAAAATCAAATAAACCTGAAAAGCACGCACACACTGATATTAGAATTACAGTAATAATAATCATAATAAATAAATAACAACACAAAACAGCTTAGTTTATCTTTCATTTCATGATTTTGTATAAGACCTGAGTGGATACATTTAAAGTTCCTATTTATGTATAAGTGTGTAAATGTAATTGCATAATAGGATATGTAAAATGATGTTAAATTCATCAAAGCTCGCTGGAGCCATGAGTCAGAGGGCTGGAGTCCAAACAACTAATAGTTTGCAGATGAGGGTTTGCTTGCTTTGGGTTAATATATTTTAATAGCACTTTAAACAATATGAGACAAACCATCAACAACAATAAAACGGCCACAGCCGGATGTCGGATGGTTTGTACATTCATCTGTTCATATTCAGACAGCAATTTTCCATAATGACTAATTAGAACTAATATGATACAAAAAGCACAGAGGAAGACGCCCAGAGTCGCAGCTAAACGCCGGAACAGATTACTGCAGCTTTGAGTCTGCTCAAAGGCTCCTCAAACCTGCCCCAGGATCGTCTAAAACCCACTTTAAACCAAGAAAAACCAATAAATCTGAGCTTTTTCCAGCAATTATAAAATTCCACACATTTTTTTTTCTCTTTTTTATTTCATTTGTCTCATTATTAGGCTTCTATTATACAAGCTGGTGAAATAACTGATCATTTTCACTCATATAAATGTGGATATTTGTGTAAAAATCAAAAAAGATTTTGGCAAGTAGCAATGATTAAACTTCTTCCAACAGGTAAAGTACTGAAAACCCTGACACTGGGAGGATGTATTTTTCTAAAACACAAACAGGAAATTCAACCTTCTCTGATGCACTTTTATCACTTGTGTCATATTTGAACTTCTGCATTTTAAGTATTGTTAAAAAAGCCAGTTGAGTGTGCTCTGTGAACTTCACCTTTCTGATGAAGGCGTGTCGGATGCTCAGGTCGTCCCAGCCGCTGCCCGCCGCTGCGAACTCATCACCTGCGTGGAATAAACAGAGACCTGATCACAGAGCAGCAGCGGCCGTCTGGAGGGCTCAAACACAAGAGACGCATCGCTTGAAGTTTAAGAAGGTCCTGAACTGCTTACCGGAGTGCAGCACGTCTGAGGGGATGGTGGGCGGGATGATCGGGGGCATGGGGCGGGGCGGGGTAGCCCGCCCTCGGCTGCCCGCCGGGCTGAGGCTGCCCCGGGTAAGGGCCCGGAGGATAGCCCCCCGGCTGGCCCGGGTACAGGGGGGCATTGGGACCAGCGGGGTAGGGGGCGGCGGGCTGGCCCGGCTGCGGGCCGCCGTAGGAGGGGAAGCCGTACGCCGGGGGCTGAGGGTAGCCCCCACCCTGAGGCCCGTACAGCGGGCCGTGGGAGTCGTCGTACCCTGGAGGGTAGTCCGACCTCGACATGACCACTGTGTGGAGAGAAGCAGGGGAAAACACTTTCAGCTCACATTTTTATGAACAAAACCTGGAGAATATTGACTTTTCCACATTGACAGTTCAAATAATTATCTGTTTTTCAATGTTATCAGATTTAAACCCAAAGTTCTGAAACAGATGCATGTTCAAACAACCTTATATTTTAAAATTCTATATATAATACATCAATTTGCCCAAAGACCATTAAATACATAGCTGTTAGAAGATACAGGAAAAAAAACAATTTTTTGAGTGAACTGGTGAATATTAGGTCCACATGTCTGATTTAGATGATTTACAGTCACAGCTGTGAGACTTCAAACAAGCTCAGAAGTTCAATATCGGCTCAACAACATGAAGAATATAGAGGATGTTAGCACAGGTGAGCATTTAGCCTTTACCTGATAATCAGTTTATCTTTATAAATTATCAACTGAACTTGTCTTGAGTTGAAACTTTAGTGTTTGAGTTATTGTGACACTCTTCACTTCGCAGTTACAACCACACAACTGAAATTTTTCCAACTTTGGGGTTGAAATGCAACATCTACTTTCTGTGTTTTAGACTCAACAATACATCTTCTGTTAACGTTAGAACAGTTTAGACATTTAGAGTTGGAGTGTATCACAGATTTGTGTTATTTTCAGAAAATGTTGGCATAAAAGAGCCTGAAACAGAGAGAAAATTCTTAATGTGCTATAACTGTGCTCTCCAGAATCTCTGTATAAAGAAATTCAGATCATGCAATATCAAATACATAAAGACTCCTTCGGGTAAATAGAAACAGACAAAGGTTTTGGGCGTATGTGTAATCCTGCTGTGGGTGTGTGAATGAGTGAACTGAACACACACAGACACACACAAAGTTTTGCATAAGACACCATATTAATATACTCAAACTACATATCAACGAGCAGATCTGTGTGTGTGTGTGTGTGTGTGTGTGTGGTGTGTTGTGTGTGTGTGTGTGTGTGTGTGTGTGTGTGTGTGTGTTTTCTTTTCAATGTTTGCTCAGTTATTTTGAAAGCAGCAGAGCTCTTTTCTCAGTGGGACTTTAGGGGAATACACGCACAGTGAAGGAATTCAAGCACTGGCTCCACCTCCAACTGCCATTACATCAGACACCGAGCTCCAAGCAACAGGACCGAAAACAATCTGTGGAAAATGTGATCGGCACATCTCCAGTCCAGCAGTCCCAGTTCAAGAAGGAGCCGGTCACCGTTCAGACACAGAAAACGTTAAGCAGGGCTTCAGGGTCGAGCGTGCCTCAGAAAGTGGCGGAGTCACTGTGACTGGTGCACAGCAGAAACACAAGACTTCCCACATGTGCTTATCATGAGTGTTTATCTCACCAGAGACACGACAGTAAGTCACTGCGGTTTTGTAACAGATGGACTGAAATGACACTGTAAAAAGTTTGCTTACCTCCGTTTGATCTAATAAATACTACAGTAATTCAAATACTTCCTCACATAAGTCTTACAGTCAGGTGCTGTGCTCTCTATTTATACTGTTATCTGATAACATTAAAAAAAGCATCAGGTTTTTATTCACTTGATAATATCTGAGGCTGCCACTGATAAAAATAAGCCAGAACATGTCTTTTCTTCCTGATCGACGTTCTGAGTTTTCACACTCCTTCTTGCTGACACCTGACATTTTGCAGCGTGCACGCTGACTGACCACTAAACCATTATTAAAAAGAAGAAGCCACACTTTCAGGAAGGGATGCTGTTGATTGTCTCTGTGATATTCTGCTGAATGCAGTAAGAGACATTAATAAAGACTACATCTGAAGTCTTGCCTCTACAAACTATCACAACTTCTGGACTTGGCGAATCTACCTTTTTGACTGTTTTCTGATACTTTTTGTTTCTCTTACGTGAAAATATTACACCTTAATATTTACCAAATCTTGCCAGTCCCTCTTAGTAGTATACAGCATCACATAAATATTTACAACTTAAAAATCTGGTTCTTGTGGAGGCTCACCTCCATCTCAATGAATGAAGCAGGTGAGATTGGTTCATCTTCTATCCAAAACCAGTAGAAAAGAGAGCATGTCTCTGGTACTGGGACTTCTCACTGGAAGGAAGCCCATTCTGGTTGCTGTCAACAGTTGAGCTTTTCCTGGTTGCACTAGTCAAAATGTCTGCCCTATAAACACACTGCTTCCACTGAGAGCAGAGGCTGGAAACCTGCAGTTACAGGCTCAAGTTCCAAACTGCATTTCGTAGGAAATCTCTCTGTGCACGTCCACTGTGCAATAATTGCCACTGTCAAAGTAAGTCACATATGTTGGCTTGTTTTTAATCATGACTTTCAGAGACTTTTTTTTTGTTCCAAACTGTAAAATAAATTAAAGAAACATGGCAGAGCATTTTGAAAGGGCGCACAGACTCCGGCCTGTTTCCAACAAAAGGCCTTTCAGGTGAGAGGCGGGCGGAAAACACGAAACGCGACCCGTGAGAGCCGACAGCACTCACCGGTTCAGCAGACCTCCACCCGGTCCTCCACCCGGTCCGGTCCGTTCACACCGAGCTCACGCGGATCCTAACAGCAGCTCACGAGCGGCTGTGTGTGAGTGGTGTGTGTGAGAGAGCAGGTTGTGGGGAACTTTTTTTTTTCCCAGAGCAGCGCTTCGCAGATGTGAAGCAGCAGTCAAATGCAGCTGAAAGACGCCTTTCCTGGAAACAGGCAGCGCAGGGTGGAGTCCGCAGGAATCTGTCACACACGCGCACGCCCAGCCTCCACCCGCGAGCTGACTCACTACAGCAGGCCGACACGCCTCGAGCTCATAAAGGAGCATTACAGCTGCAGAGTGCTCCTCACATCTACATTTAGCCGCTTTTTCCCCTCCATCCTCCCAGCAGCAGGGCGGGAGGGGAGACACCGGGAGCCCCCCCCCGTCAGAGACTGGTGTATTTCTCATTCTTCATTTTGCACAGCGCATTGTTTCCATAGCTCTGTGGCTCCTTGGTACACACGTGATCGTATCAGTTGTGCAAAACAAAAACCACACCATTTTCACACTGTCATTTATTACACCGTGCCACATTATTTCAGTTTTTTCCAGAGTGAAAAACGTGCTCTCAAGCAAACTCCAAGACCAAAAGTGTATTTTTGTGTGTATACACCCCGTTAAAAATACAGATACAAGCGGCATATACACATTTGTTTACCATCACTTCCAGCAAAATAGGTGATTCTGCCAAGAAACAAATGGAGTTTCCATAGTGTGGGCTTTGTACTGATACTCCAGTGTGGTTATTTCTCACTTTCTTGAGAAACTGGTGACTTTGAAATTCCTTGTATGTGTGACTGTGTGGGTCTGTCTCTTAGTTTGTCCTGTGATGGACTGACTGCCAGTCCAGGGTGTTCCTGCCTTCACCCACAGGGATTGGCTCCAGCACCCTGCAGCCCTGGGTTACACAAATCAGCATACAAGACGGGTGTATGAATGATTTTTACAATGTTATTTTGTGACAGCTACAGGAAGCCACTGCAGACAGACATTGTGATCATTTCAGTAGTATTTAGAGTGTTTTTATTGATACAATTCCAAAAGGCTCAAATGACTTGTGCAAAATTGAACTATGCAAACAGAGAGAGAAAAAAGTGCTTACTCCTGTGATTATTTTGTTTTGCAGGAGTATAATGGAAACTGTCTGACCTACTCATTGTCTTCTGTTATGCTTTGTAAAGTACACAGCTATCCATGTTCATTAGCTCTGACAAACTTAAAACGACAGCCGCACATCCGCTAAGATGATTATGTTACCCTTCCCAACATTTAAAACATTGTTTGTATTGAGCCGTCCTCATTCAGAACTAAACAGAAAACTGGTTTTAGTAGATTTCATTCACAAATAAAGAAGATGTACAAATAAATTGATAACACATTCATCTTTTCAATTTCACAACAATTTTGAAGGGACAGTAATGCAGTAAAGTGTGAGGTGTTTTGACATAAATTGAATTTCTCTGTATTAAAATAAAAAGACTTTGCTTTAGATTATTCACGCTTTAGTTTTAACAAATCAGCAACAATCCTATTCAACCACATAATGAACAGACATGTAAAGCGGGAATTTGAACCACTTGCGGTGCTGGTGTCTGTCGGCTCAGATAAATTTGAGGACGACTTTCTTTGTTAGAGTGTATTTGGGCT